>NW_010165833.1:0-63812 GCF_000695765.1 Mesitornis unicolor | reverse complement strand
TATTCTGTGATTCTGTGATTCTGTGACATGAAAATCTGCCTGCACTGCTCCTTGCAGAGGCTTACTCTTCAAGGTCAGATGTTGCGTGTTGCATGTATGAAATATGCAGACACACACATGCATGAGAAATGTATATAGGCTGCCAGGTTTCACAAGTGATTCAATTTTTGCCCTAATAGGAGAGTTAAGAGGGACTCCAATATCATGATCCTCATGAATAAAGAATTGCTCACTGTCTTAGGTCAGTAATTTTGGGTTCACTTCCTAAAGAACCCAAGTCCTCTATGTGCTCTTCTATCCCATCAACTGAAGCCATCCTCCCTCAGCAGCAAAATCTGATTCAAAGAATGTGTTTGATGGATGCCTGTTTTCCCTGATATGCTGAGCTCCTCCAGCCCATGTCCCAGAGTAGGAGCAGAGGAGGTTTAGCTGCAGGTGGAAGTTGGTGTGAACTGTGGGAATCCAAAGCAAAGCTGAGCAAGTGCTCCTGGGCCAAGGGTGATGCACAGGACTTTGCCTCCCCTGTGTAACTTCATGTCACCTGAGGCTGCTGGTGGACAGAGGTCTGATGTAGTGGGTGGCCTGGATCAAGGTAAAGCATAAACCAAGCAGACATTGAGAAACAAACCACCTGGAAGGAGTTCCTTTCAGAAGGAACTATTCCTTTTTGGATAAATACAATTTTTAACTCTAAAGACATATTTAAATGTGTTCAGTGTGAGACTGGGAAACCACAGGGGAGAAAGAACCAGGAGGGGCAGCCACGGATGCTGTGGAGACATCACGCCTGTGTTTGTGAGGATAAAGTAACCCAGGTAGGTGGTGACCGGCTGCTTCTTAGTGGGTTATGGATGTTAGAACTATTTTGATTAAACACATAGAAGTGCCTGTGTGTGCAGGGAGTCTCTGCAGCTTTGCATGTCTATAGATACATGCTACATTTCTAGCGAGGTGTCTAAAGGGCCACAAACCCATTTCTTAGAAAACTTGATTTCTCTGAGAACATCTTCTGAACTTGTCTACTCTCCCAGAGATGGGAGAAGAGAGGAAACAAGAGTTGATCTGTGCTTGATTTAAGGGTGAGGGAAGTTGTGGTCCTGGACACCTAAGCTGTGTATTTATTCCTTCACTTGGGCAACAGATGTAAAGATTCACTCCTTCCTAGCAAAGCTGTTGGCTTTTGGTTGCTGAACCAGTAGGAACAGAAGTAGGGAGGGAGAAGGGACCCTGTGGAGTAGCTATGGGAGTCACCTAGCTGCCTATGTGAGATCACGCAGGCTGATATGGGGAGAGGTGCTTGTGGGAGCCCCGCATGACTGATGGGAAAACCAGAGGTAGTTTCTGCAGCCAACTCTCCTCCCAGCTCACATGAGCATGGTCCAGAGCAACCTGGCTTTTCCAGGGGTCCAAAACTGAGGTTGGTGCAGTTGGAGACCATCTGCCCTACCTCTCATTTGTGAGCAGTTTTCACACTGCATTGATGGTGTTCTTGCAAAAGTGTCTGCCAAACACTTAGTGCAGTTTACTGAAGAGAAGCTGGTTTTAATGGTGTGACCTTCAGCTGTAGGGAATACATTAAAGCCAAGACCCGTGTGCTGCTACCTCCCCAATGCTTTGCTGCTTGCCCCTGTGAGAGGCAGCAGTAGTCACTGCACACTACAAACCTCCTCTGACAACAGTGATGATTGTGACCCCAGATGTGGACGTCCAACCAAGTGGGAAGCTGGCAAATGCATCCCAAACAAAGAAAACTCATCCTCTGGCAAAGTGATGCTGAGCCTGTGTCTATGACTGCTCCACAGACGCAGTGAGGACAAGAGCTTAGCAGGATTTAAGGTAAATACTTTCATTTTTTAAATTTACTTATATGGAGCTAAGGAGTGTAAAGGGATGCAATCATATCACTCCAAAAATGAAGCCAAACAAGCAACAGATGTGGGAGGAAAGAAATATCTCCTAGCCCACCGGGGGCATAGATGAGTATCTGAATTGGGATCTAGCAGCACTTTTTCTGTCTCTGGAGCCAGGCATCAGGCTGTGGGACCTGTACCCTATCAGTGGTCTAGTGCTGGCCAGCCTCTTGGCCATGCAGGCCCATGTCCTCCCAGGGACCTTGGCCTCCTCAGGAACTCTTGGCAGCTCATAAAACATGTGGCACTTGACTGTTTGAACCCCACAGCTGTCAACTGGGACTTTTTCTGGAAAGTTATCTACAACCTTGACCATAATGCTTGTGGGCTTTCTGACATCCTGCCATTGTGGTCTCCCTTGCTTTCTCTCCCCTGCCCTGTTCCATCCCTGCCTATGTTGAAGGGCAACTCAACCTTCATAGAGGGGCTCAGCTCTGGGTCAGTGTGTGTGTTAGGGTAATTTCAGCCATGTTTGGGGCTGCTGTTTGCTGATCCTCTCTTAGCTTTGCTGTGTTGAGGCCTATGTGAATGTTGAAGGGGTGACTTTGGCCTTGGTGCTGCTCTCATCAGCAACAGTGTTCATTAAGCCTGTCCTGTGGAAACAGTCTGTGTACGCAGCTTGCCCAACTCTGTCCCTTTTTGTTTAGTAATGGGGCTGCAAATTCCTGCATCTCTTTGCTTTCCAGAGTCTTGTGTGAATATGTGCTTTCTTCACAGCTATGAAGGACGACCCCTGCCCATGCTTAACGTGCAAATAACAAGGGTGTCTTTGGGCAGTGTTTTTAATGATTATGGCACTGCTTCAACAATCCTTGTTTATGGCTTTTCAGGACCAAGAGGTGCTTCTGAACTCTTATGTTTCCTGGTTATTTCATGCCCTTGAAATACACTGCATTACAGAAAGGACTTAAAGGCAGTGTCGCGCAAAACAAAATAGGAGGCTGGGTCTTATTTTGGTGTAAGGTGCTGCAGCTTTACTGAAAGCAACAAGTATGCGTTTGAGCTGACTATAGACAGCAAGTGTGTGTCAACTGAGTGTCTGCAAGACAAGTTTTTCTTTCTTTTCATGCTGGCTTAAACAAGACCTGCCTACCTCCTCCTGAGGCTCAGGTTCAAGATGAGGAAGAGAGGATCACAGAAGTCCAGCATAACTGAGGCAGCCCAGCATTTGCAGATGGCTTTGGGACATCATTCCACCGAAACAGGACTTTGGGGATAGGGGCCTTGAGTGAGGTGATCTGCTTTGTAACACCTCCGAACCAAAACTTCCATATGCTGCCGTCAACCCCTTCCTAGCTCTCCTTGGAAGATGTTGAGAGCTTCTGCTTTCTTGTGACACTACAGTCTTTTTAGACACTTTTAAAAGTATGTCCATGGGGCCAGAACTTAAGTAGCTGGTTGGTCTGCTAAGCATGTTCAGTAAGAAGTGATATAATAAAATAAAGTTGGTGAAAGACATATAGCTCCCAGAATTTTGGCTGTAGTTTTGAGGCTAGTGGTGGTAAAATAGCAGCAGAGCTCCACAGCTGTGTAGGAAGGGCACAGGAAGCTTCCTCATTTTGGGCAGGCTGGAGTCACCCATTGTTCAGGCACTAGGCTAAGAAATGCAACCCATCTCTAAGTAAGTCTCCCTTTCGAAGTGTCCCTTTCCCAGGGGTTTGGCAATGCAAGTTGGAGCTTTAGCAAAAATAATTTCAATTAATTATGTGTTGCTCTTGCTTGACACAAGAGGTTAGCCATTTTGGGAAGGGTTTTGTGTTGTCTCCACCAGCAGGAGAAATTGCTGGTAAGCTGGGTACTTCCTTTGTAGGAAAGAAAGCAATGATTCATCTCAGTCCCATTTTCTCCAACTACAACAAGGCTAAAACAGGAAGAGGCATTTTCTTTGCTCACAGCTCCAAATCTCTTTTTGGCTATTAGCTAGTGAAAAGCACTCCACTTCTTCTCGGGGTCATGTTGCTGGGGCTGCTGTGTGATCTCCAAGGCTGACTTGCCATCCCTGTCTGTCACTGTTGTGTTTTCACTGTCCCCTCTCCTTCCTCGACATGTAGTCATCTGCATCTGCCTCCCACCCAAATTCTCCAGTCTCCTGATGAGCCTTTGGACTGAATTTTGGGCAAGGACCACTGTCTTGGCATCCTTGGGCTCTGTGATGGGATTAGTGGCTGGCTGGCTTGAGCTCAAGGGCTGTTGTGGCACCGACCAGCCTAAATAATTTGTTGCTGTCCCGAAGTCTAAATGTGGATTAACTATAACTAACACAGTCCAGTGGGGGTGGGAATAAAAACACTTTAAGGCTTCCGCCTTGCAGCAGAAGAAACAAGTGCGCAGCTCTGCCAGTTTTCTCTGTAATTTTCCGGTTTTGTCATACTTGCTCTTGACAGGGGTAAAAACAGAGGGCATTGCAGCCTTTTTTGTTATTTTGTTTCTAAGTTAAACTTTGCTTTTATTTTTTACATTTGTCAGTATATTTGACTGGAAACAACAACAGCAAAAAAACCTAATCCCAAAAAAAAATAGCGCTTCTTATTATCAAGGTTTTTTTAAACTCTGGTTTCTGTCTTTAGATCACAGTACAAATCAACTTAACCACACAGAGGCAATTACTGATCTAATTCCTGGAGTTGTAAAACAATAAAACCACCATGCCTAGTAGCTTTATTCAGCTCAAATATTCGCTCTTCAAGTCTTGTTGCAAAGGCTATCAGTCGGACACTGGAGTTCATCTGTTGTGCAGCTTCAGCCAAACCAAGGTGCTTGCAGGATGGCTGGGGCTTTACAAAGACTGAGGTGAGACACACAACAGCAGCAGGGAGCAGCACTTGGAGATGAAACAGTGGGTTTTGTGGCTTCAGGCAGGTTGCGTGAGGTAGAGGAGAAGGTATTGGCCACTGCAGCAACTGCTCCCCTCTCCTGCATGACCACATATGACTGGCTAAGTACCAGAATCCATAGGGATGGTTTTCCTCTGGGCTGATGTGAGGCTGAGGAATAAGTTTCTTTCAGGTGGGCAGCAGCAACCTTTCTTACAACTTTCTTGATAGGAAGGTTGCTGCACTGCACAGCTTACTTTTGCATCTGACATTGGAGCAGCTGGGCTGTGTCATGATCAGTCAAGTCTTGGTGTCCAGACAGCAAGGACCAAGAGCTCTGAATAGTTTCTCAAGACTGGGTCCACAGGTGAACATATGTGTGTGTACACTCATTCTCCAATGTGTACCAGATTATCACTAATACCACTAATTGCAAGAACTTTTTGCACTGTCTGACTTTGAAAATTTTCCTTACATCTATCCCAGGCTTTTGAGCAGAAAGCATCCACCCGAGGGACTGGGTGAGAGAAGGCACCACATGAAAGCTCTGGGACTTCCTACTGGGGCCAGTCCTGGTGCAGGAGGGATCCATCAGGGTCTGAGCTCTCACCTCCCAACAAAGGAGCATGGACAAGTCACCCTCAAACCTCCAGGGCAGAGTAAGAGCACGGATTTTGTGATTGGGCAAGTGTAGAGTGCTGCATCCAGGGAGGAACAACCCCATGTATCAGTGCAGGATGGGGGCTGACCTGCTGGAAAGCAGCTCAGGGGAAAAGGACCTGGGAGGCCCAGTGCAACGCAGGCCAACCATGAGCCAGCAAAGTGCCCCCATGGCCCAGAAGGCCAATGGTGTCCTGGGTTGCATTAAGAAGAGTGTGGTCAGTAGGTTGAGGGAGGTTCTTCTCCCCCTCTACTCTACCCTGGTAAGGCCACATCTGGAATATTGTGTTCAGTTCTGGGCTCCCCAGTTCAAGAAGGACAAGGCACTACTGGAGAGAGTCCAGTGTAGAGCCACTAAGATCATGAGGGGACTGGAGCATCTCCCATATGAGGAAAGGCTGAGAGAGCTGGGTCAACAGGACAAGGGCCAATGGTCACAAATAAGAATACAAGGAAGTTCAACTAAAACATAAAGCAAAAAAATTATTTACTGTGAGGGCAACAGAGCACTGGAACAGGCTGCCCAGAGAGGTTGTGGAGTCTCCTTCTCTGGAGACATTCAAAACCCGCCTGGACGCGTTCCTGTGTGACCTAGTCTAGGTGATCCTGCTCTGGCAGGGGGGTTGGACTGGATGATCTTTCGAGGTCCCTTCCAACTCATAATATTCTGTGATTCTGTGATTTTGTTACATGTCATGTGTTGACTATTAAACAGTATATACTACATATGTTATCTATAATATCTGTGGCATAAAACATTTTTTGCAGTAGTTAACTGGTATTTATTATTATCTTCACACTAGATGGTACCTGTACAGAACAGGATACATAGTATTTACATTTGAGGTATTGCACATTTACTTCATATTGCAGCCTTTACCTGTATTGTTTACAGAGTGTATAAAAATCAGTTCTATCTAAAATACAATTTCTATAGAGTACACAGTTTATCTAATTGTATTAGAGACAGTATATGTACAGTATATTTTAATATACACTATACTGTCTAAAATACATTAACTACACATCATCTAATTGATAGTATACACTAACTACAGAATATATACCACATCATGTATCATGTAGTTAGTATTATACATAATTATGTATTATGTATAAAGTCACGTATTTTAGATTAATTGTCTTTTTAAAAAATAAATATAAATGCATAAAAAAGAAGGCCAGAGGTGATGGTGCAGGCTGGATCTTTGTCTCGACCAAGTGGGGTCAATGCCAACACCTGGGCTTGACCTGGAGCCTTCCTGGGTTGAACCTGAACCTACCCAAAGGGTCATGACCAAGGGCTCTTCCACTTGTATCGGCACAGATATGATTGGCATGCTAACCACTCAGAGGCTGATCCCACCTCATCCAAATTGCTTTTGCTGAGGGAAAGTGGTGATCACCCTCTCCTCAGCAGCTGGCCTCTCTAATTTCCCTTTCCTGTGCAAAAATAAACATAAACCCCCTCTGGTGCAGAGCTGAGGTGACTCATGGGACAGAGAAGAGACCTATAGTTTCAGGATGCCCTTTGGATTACTGCTTGGTTCATGAGTCTTTGTTGCTCATTTCAACTGTTTTGCGATTTGATATTTCTGTTGCTCTATTGTTTTCTGGAAATCATTATGCTTTTATTTCAAATTTCCTGGCTTGCTGGTGGAGATAATAGAAAAAAATTATTTAAAAATTCAAGTTTAGTCTTACGTTTCCTATCTAGAAGGATGCTTCTAGCAAGGAGGTGCTTGGATGCTGGTATGAAATGAGCAGGTGTTGGAAGTACATGGTTCTCCTGGTTTTGCTAGGACTGAATTGTAGTGTAGAATTCCCTTTCAGTGTTTCAGCAGTGTTCCCTTTCAATGAACAGACGTTAATATTGGAGCTTTGGCCTATTCAGGAAATGTTTTCTTTGTGAAGCTGATAAGTTGTTGTTTTGTTGTTTTTTCTTTTTTCTTGCTGGCAGATATTTAAATTTTTCAAGGTTCTGCTTGCACCTGTGGTTCAGTTTTGTTTGTTTGTTTGTTTTCTTCTCTCTGCATGAGAGACAAGGAGGGGGTGGCGCAAGAACCTGGGACTCTCTGGGATAGGTGACCCAGGACAGATGATTCAGGTATGATACAAAGTGACCAATGAAGATGCATTCTATCCCATAAACATCAAACACTATAAATTGGGGAGCTTGCAGGGAACAACCTCTTTTCAGCCCCTTCAACCCTTCCTCCATTTTCTTCAATTCCTTCCCTTCTACTTTTTGATGGAGCCTGTATCGGTTCCTGAGCCTTACCCCTCCTGTCACATTTTCATTGGCGTATGCCCAGTGGCCGCTGTTTGTGAGCTGAATATAACTTTGACTGCTATATTATCCTTGTTCTATGCTTGTTACAATTAATTGGTGCGGCAATTGAGAGACCGGATGCAGCTTGATGCAAGCAAAATGTCGGTTTATTGTGTGCAGTGGCTTCCTTATATATGCTTACATTGGCTGCGTATTTTAAACTGATTGGTTCATTTGCGCGCGGCTGCATTTGATTGGTCAGTGATGCACTGTTACACTAACAAACACCTTTTGCCTTTCAGGCAGAGCCCCTGATGCCTTTCTCAGCAGGGTGCCTGGAACTTGCTTTTCTCAGGGTTGAAATACCTGTTTTTCCGGACCTTGTTTACCCCTTTTATGGTCATGACTTGAGCAGCACTCAGAGTCCTGCTCCCCAGGCCCTGTCCTACAAATTGGCATTATTATTATTAGTTAAGTTTGTCTTGTTTTAGTTATTAAATAGTCTTTATCTCAATCGATGAGTTCTTTACTTTTAATGACCTGATTCTCTCCCCCATTCCACTGGGGAGGGCGAATGAATTTATATTGTGGTGTTTTAGCTGTTTGCCAGGTTAAACCACGACAGTCTTTTTCGGCACCCAATGTGGGGCAGAAAGCAATTTATTTGGCACCTAATTAAAATAACTTATTTGGGAGAACTGCAGGCTTGTAATCTGAGAGGCTCAAAAAATTGAGATAAATACTGGTTCTGACTAGAATATATATTGTGCTTGTTTAATAGGTGGGCATAATGTTGACTTTTTTTTGCTCTCAAAACTTTTGCACTGGTCCCCACAGTTGTGTTACGTAACATTTCATTTGCTGCTCCCAGTTGTGTTATTTATTTATCATTCCTGCGGCTCTGTGGTATGCAATGGTTTTAGTACGACTCCTCTTATCTGTGGGCTCAGTGTTGTCACCATTTTTGTTTCTCGGCCGCCATCTGCTGGGAATTGTTACTAACTACACATTTTTTCCATGAGCCAACATGTCATGAAGTGGACTTCGCCCACTCCCCTCCTGGATACCATTGATAATTATACATTTAATTTTCTTACATGTAGAGTGCAGTTTATGGGAAAGATAGCATCCGGTATTCTTTCCACTAGACTAATTACAATGGTGTTGGTCAATTCTGAGAATTTTTAATATCCTTGGGATGTTCCAACTACTGTGCTTGTGTTGTCAGGCCTTTCGAATATTTTCCAGTTTATGTCCTCGCTTGGAGGGAGATACCTGTATAGACAGAGATTCTTATGGCCACTGTGGAGATTTGCCTCAACCCCTGCAACAAGCGACACTATTGCCTCAGCCTGTGTGACAATAACTCTGGCTACCCAGACCCGAGCGAAAGGTCTGACTCAGATAACGCAACAAAATCTCTGGCTAATCAAGCCCAGGCACCAGGCACCCCAGCTAAGTAAACCCAAGAGCTAAGTCCTGCAGTTACTCAGATCCCATTGAAAGATGATGCAGCTACAGCAGAAAAAAAAAACCAAAACAAAAAAAAACCCCAAAAAAACGAAGCCAAAAAACAACAGTGCTGGTATCAGTTGGCCCTTTTTTCTTTAAGTGCAAAAGGAACCTCCAGCTCCTGATCCAGCTCCAGCTCCTGATCCAGCTCCAGCTCCTGATCCTGATCCAGCTCCAGCTTTTCATCCCTCCCCTACCCCGGCTCTTGCTCCTGCTTAGGCAGTTAGAGTTGAAGGAAATGATTGTTCCTGTGGCAAGGGATGAAGACAAGAAAGAAACTTATTCTGAAAGGAAGTTGCAGGAAGACACATACAGCTCCACTAGTGTGAGGGATGATGATGCTAAAGAATCCATCACAAGAATGGAGGAGGAAGGTATATGAATGAGGTATATAGACACATCACCAGGGAGCAGAAAGACAGCACTGTTTCAGAATTGGCTGATAAATTTAAAACAATTCAGGAAGAGATAGATCCTGATATGCCTCCCCTAGAAACATTTCCAGAAACAGAAGAAACTAGAGCCAAGGAGGTAAATGCTACCCACTTAACTACAAAAGAGCTGCAGGATGCACAAAAAGATTTTACCTGTCATTCAGGTGACGCTATTACTGTCTGGATGATACAATGCTGGGACAAGAGAGCTGATGCCATAGAAGTTGATGATAAACAAACCAGGCAGCTGGAATCACTCTCCAGGGAAGGAGGCATTAAAAACACACTAACAGTGATGAATAGAAGACCCTGAAGCCTCTGGAAGCAGATTTTGGTAGCTGTGAGGATAAGATTTCCTTACAAGGACCACCTTTTTTGTAGGCCAGTCAAATGGCCTATCACAGAGAGAGGTATTCAATACCTGAAGGAATTAGCTGTGGTAGAGTTGGTTTATGATTTCTGGACTGATCAGCAGAAAACTGTAGACCCAGATGCAGTTGAGTGCGAACTGCCTATGTAGCAAAAGGTGGTACAGGATGCACCAGCATCGTATGCCAACTCATTGGCAACAATCAGCTGGAAAGACAGTTGCCAACAGCAGATGAGGTGATTGATCACCTCTGAGATTACAATGATAGTCTCTCTTCCTCTGTATGAGCCTGTGTTTCAGTTGTAGAGAAACTGGTCCAGTGACTTGATGAGAATAGATTCTTTGACCCACCAGTATGAACCCATATTTCAGCCATCAAGTGCTTTCAAGCCATCAGTGCTCTCCTGGAAAACCTGTTTGAGGAAGATGCTACAGCCTATGAGGCACCCTATGTTATTTTCTTGCATGACCACAGAGAAGACGTGAGGAAATGGGATGGAAAACTTGCCTTGACCCTAGAGACACAGGTACATGAACTAAAAGGAAAACAAACCACTAGTAGAAGTCCTTTCAAGAAAATTGCTGCTCCAGTATCCAATGGACACTTTCCTAGACAGGGTGAAAGAACTGATTTTTACTTCTGATTTTAGAAGTCATTTTAGAAGTAGTGCATTTGTTGATAGCAGGTTCATTTATTCTCAGTACCAGAGGTGCCCTGTCAGGTGAAGGAGAAGGATAACTGTGTTTATTGGACTGTATGGATTTGATGGTCTGGCACATCAGAACCAAAGGAGTATAAAGCCACTGGTGCACAATAATTCTATCAAACTATAAAGGGACAGAATCCATTTCTAATTCTGGAGTGACTGGAGGATCCCAAGAACTAACTGTACTAGAGACTGGCATAAGTCTAACTGGGAAGGGGTGGCAGAAGCACTCTATTGTGACTGGTCCAGATGTTCCATGCATTCTTGGCATAAACCATCTTAGGAGATGTCATGATTTAGGGCCCAGTGGGCAACGGAGCACCATGATGTTCACAACGGGGCCTAGACAAAAGAAAAGGACTGGAACGGTTTTTGCTCACCACTTACAGTCATGGGTAAAAGACAGACTCATCTTGAGGGGGGGAAAAAAAAACCCAAACAATTTAATTTGTTACCAGTAACATAAGAACAGAATAGTGAGAGATACAACCAGATCTTAAAGTCAACACCTTCAGCCCACCACTCCCTTCTTCTGAGGCTCAGCTTTGTTCCCAGTTTCTTTAGGTCCCCCTTCCAGCCCAGGGGCACAGGGGGATGGGAACAGGGGTTGAAGTCTGTTCATCCCATGAGGTCTCTGCCACTCCTTTCTCTTGAGGGGTAGGGAGGACTCCTCTCACTCTTCCTCTGCTTCCATGTGGCACCCTTCCCACAGGAGAAAATTCCTCCACAGAACTCCAACATGGGTCTGCCCACGGCTGTAGTTCTCTCACTCACAAACTGCTTGAGTGTGGGCTGCCTTTCCGCACAGTGAAGTCCTTCTCACAGACTGCTTCAGCACACAGTGCCCATGTAGTAATGGCCTCTTCAGGGGCAGCCACCTTCTCATGTGGATCTCTGCTCCACCCTGAACCTCCACAGGCTACAGAAAGGTTGATCCAGGTTAACTCTCACCACAGGCTGCAGAGGGAAGGAATCTTGGCTCTGGGCACCTTCTCCTCCCCACTTTCCTTTCTTCCTTCACCAATTGTGTTGCACAGTTGTGCTCCTCTAATCCCACTCCTTTCTCTGCTGTAGGTCTCTTCTGATGGTTCTTGAAGCATTCCCGGCTATCTCTCTCCCTTGAGCTGGAGCTGCAGCAGAGCTTGAGCTTAAGCTGGGGCTAGTCTGACCTGGCCAGGGCCGGGGCTGTGCCACACACAGCTGGTGCTGCACTGGTTGGGCCTGGGGCAAGAGAGAATGGGCCACGCGCTGTGCCCTTCTTAAATACATAAATTTGAAGGGGCACTGATTGGCTTGACTCTGGTCAGAGTGGTGGCTGACATTGGAGCCGGAGGAGCTTTCTAGTAGCTTCTCACAGGGCTATCTCCATATTCCTCCCCCACTACGAAAAAAACCAAACCAAAACCCCTCACAGAAAACCCAATACACAACCCTTCAACCCCTCCTTCTTTTTCTTCAGTCCCTACCCCTAAGTGAGACAAGTTGGATACAGAGTCATCTTCAGGCAACATGTATCTTCAGGAGCAATGGGAATATGAAAATGTCAGTGTCAAATGCAAACACTAATCTTGCTTTCCAACATCAACCAAGTGCACATGTGTATGTTCTACAGAAGAAAGGGTGCTGCTTGATCAGTTTAAACCTGGGGGAAAGCTTACCTGACTCATACAATAAATGCCCCTCAAGGTACAAACCCTGAGCTGCAACCAGATGGAGCAGCCTCCCTGAGTACCTCCTCCACTGGCTGGGCTTTCATCAGGACTCCTCCTCCCCACTCCTTTTTTTTCTATTGGAATTCATTATGATAAATGTTTTATCAGTGAAATCTGAAGGAATTAACAGTGATTTGCCGCTTACTTTAAGGAGTTGCTGATAATTCTAATGGAATGAGAAACCAGGCTATTTAAATGTCTCCCAACACACTCATTTCAGGAAAAACAAAACAAAACAAAACAAAATTAGCCCAATCCAAAACCTTAAGACTAATTCAAATCCCAAAGAGCAATTTTCACCTTATGAGATAGATCAAGGTCACAAAGGCCCCTTGTGAAGCCTCTGTGCAAGAGGAGAGGGAGTAGGGAGGTGAGGAATTAAAGCCAATTTAAAGTATGCACAAAGCCCTCTGAGGAGTGGCAGATTCCCATGGAAATCCTGATAGCCTAGTTCCTCTGGGAGAATCTCTCCAAGAAGGTTGAGCAGGAAAAATGGTAACCAGGCCTCCATTTCTGCAGACTTAGAATGATCTTCAATGTTATCAGCTCAGCAAAAGACTTCCTAGCAACAAATCTACTACTTTTCCAAACAAGATGACAGATAAATTTATTTTTCTCCTTTAAATATATACACCTCTAACTGACAAAAATGTTACCTTGCAGCAGAAACAGGCTACAATGTGGGGAAAATGGATGCCTCCTTCTAGGCTGTACAGTTCTTGAGATACAGTGAAAACAGAGCTCTTGATGAATTGAATCCAATGAGATGCTGTGTTAAACCTACTGTTGGCATTTCTCTCAGGTTAACTTGCTGCTAAGACCATACATGACAGTTGGGTCCTACATCTAGCAAAAGGCAGGCATTCCCCCCTGCCACACATCTCCTGTGTCTTGTCCTCTTCCATTCAGCTGACAAAAGGTTGCAGGCAAGGAAAAGTCAAATTTCAGAGAGGGAATCCATTCATTGGAGAACTTTGAACAGACAGAGCCAGGCCCTTGACTTTAGTTATCAACTATTAAATCCCTGGCCTTGGATAAGAAAAGTAAGGCAGAGTCAGTACAAGTGTTTTCATCTATACCTCTGCCATGGGAAGAAAAAAGCCACCTTCTCAATTTTTGCAGTATCTTCTACCCATTGAGTCTTGAAATAAGTGTTGGCAGAAAGGGCAGATAACACCGTGTGTTCTCTATTGTACCTGTGGATTGCATATACATGGGCCTGTTCTTTGACAGATGATAGATGCCAGGGGTTTAGTACTGGTACAAATGCTGGGATTGGTTTAGTAACATCTCTGGCGTAGCAGTGGGACCAACCTTTCCCCCTCGGACCTGCGAAGTTCCCTTTCTCACCTTTCAGTGATGTTTTCCAAAAATCGGTCTGAGTGATTTTTGTGAGTTTCTCACAAGACTCTTCCATCAAGTGAATGATAAATTTAAATGAGGACACAGCTGCACACACTGGTGACTGCATGTCCAAACTGAAACACTAACAACAGGAACATCTGCAGTATGACGAGCACAGTTAGGAAGGAATGAACACATGAGCGGCATCACCTCATCTTCAGGACAAGCTTTATTAACGTTTTGCTTTAACAAACATCATAATATGAAGGCATTGGTTCTTTAAGTTTTCCAATGCATGGCATAGACAAAAGGAAAAATAACAGATGTCCAGGCAAATGCAGCATGTAAACGACAGAGTAACAGAAGAGGCATGTGTTAATGGATATAGCTGCTAGATCATTACAGGACATTTTGCAAGCAACAGACCATATTTCCTTGCATTGAAGTAAAAACATATTTTTGGATCAAGAAAATTACCTTGTTTATTTTTTTTTTAATTTTCCTTTATATCACAAATGTCAGGGTAAAACAAATCCTGGATGAATCATGTGATAAAAACCCCTATTCCCCGAGAAAATAGATCCACATACTCTGTTAAGCTTGCCATTTTAAAAGCAAAGCCAGCATGCACTGCATATAGAGAAAAGTCTTTTTTTTTAAATATATTTTTATTCAAGTACCTAAAGCAGATCAGTGTTGATTCACAGAGAGGCTTTCTCAGTGCTTTACAGAAAGACTGACAATTAGCTGCACCAAATGTGTGACCCATTATTACAGACTATGTCTCAAAGATCCCCTTTGGATGTCTGTAGGGAAGGAAACCCATTCATCAATGGAAGAGTCACCAGCCCGAGGAATATCATGCTGAATGGTAGGGATGAGAACTTTCAGACATAGAAAGAACGATCAAAGCAGAGTCTGATACTTTGTATGCAAATATCAGCACCAAAGGGCTGCTATTCCCTTTACACCACCTATTACAAACACATTTTGGGTTTAGACAAAAATCCTTTACATAAATTCCTGTGGGTCATCTTCAGTCTGATGCTTACCCTTCTACAAAACCAGGTCCCTGCATTTCTGCAGTTCCAGTGAGAGCAGTGAACTCAGCTGAAGAACTCATGCTGCTAAACTATACTCACTTCATAACTGCTGAAAAACTCCAACAACTCAAACTAAAACCCACCTGAAGAAAGACAGATGCAGACACAGCTGCAAATTATCCTTTAAGGACTTAATCAACTCCTATGTTTCCTATCTTTACACATCCTACCTGGGCTTCATGCTTTGCCACTGCATCTTCAGGTAAACAGTTCACAGTTTCAAAGACTCTTCAAGGACCAAGATTAAATGAAAAGTGCAATGAAATTACTGTCAGAAGTTAGAGAGTGTCTAATGCAACACACCTTTGCATTTAATTATTTTTGAACTATCAGTCAGTCTTCACAAGGAGTTTAAGGAGTCTGTATCTCCTTGCTGAACCATCAAACCTCAGCAGCCAGCCTCCTATGGGGCTCTCCCTTTGGCTCCCTCACTAAAACAGAGGCTAGCAATGGCAAGAGAGACATCCAATATAAGGATAATGGCAGCCTACAGCTACATTAACATTGTCCATAGGCTAGCATGACAGAAACAAGAGCAGAGCTACATTCAGGGGATTGGATACTCTGTTGACTGCCTGGCTGAGGACTTGTCCACCTCGGATCTCCTCGACATTTTGCACAGCTCAGAACTGAGCTTGCTGAGTTCATCTCCTCACCTAGATGGAAGGAGCCCTTCATTCCTGGTCTTTTCACAGTGACCACACAAAAGGCAGAATTGAGAGGGGACACCTAATGTGTTTATTCTCCTTCCTCCTGAGGTATTTATCCACTTCTCCCCATCGACTATGACACGTTGTTTCAATCAAAATCACGTGGTACAGAAACCATATAGAAACATATGGGATGTGCACCATGCAGAGGTACTGCTCACAAGGCCTTCACTGCAATTGGCTGGAAACAAGGTGAAGGAACAGCAGGGAAAAAAAAAGCCATTTTTTTGTGCCAAAAGACATTCTGTCAAGCGTGACACCATGGATGGGAAAGAAAAGCAGTAGAGACACCTCAAAGGGAACAGGGAGACCCTTCAAGGGTGCTTTGAGGAGAAGAAAGGCCACGGGAGTGGTATCTAGCAAATTTAGGTAAACATCAATATTATAAGCCGAATTAATTTCAAATATGTCAGCTCATTTACTCCTTCCACAGTTGATCCAATTAGGACTTATGTATCCACTGATTTACAGGGGAAATGGGTGACAAAGCAGCTCCTCAAGATCTTCTCTGGTGCTAGTGTCACATGGGTTAAAACACCACAGGAGCCAGTACATGGAAATACTCTTCTGACCCCACTGCAAGCAAACACACTGGAGCCACATATAGGTAAACAGGGGGCTGCCTTGCCAGAGGCTGTACTCTCCAGGTGAAATCTGGGCCTTTTCCTGTTTTTCTTTCTAATCCTTGTTTGTCCTGACACCATTGCAAATTAATCGGCAGCTGGCAGCAGCCATCAACTGCTGTAGCCAGTGCTAGGTGCATTTGGGCCACATTTGATTCACTGTTACACCTGCAGACGATTTATCACCAAACCTAGCTGGGATAAACCCAGATCACAGGAGGATAGACCTTACCTTCTTTTTCACTTTTTTTTCTTTTCACTTTTTCTTTATTTTGGCCAGCTAGTAAATAACTATTTTGGGATTCATGCATATGTGTGGGGGAAAAAAAAACACCCAGAATCAATTACTTTGCTTAAAATTATCAATATCAAATATCATCAATATTTTAAAATGCAGTTTGTAGCACATCACACTATGGACACAGGTTGCCTGCTCTTCCATCGAGTGTATTGTCTATCGGTTTCAGTTACAGCATGGTTGGGAAATGTATGTGAAACCCTTTTGTTAATTTTATAAACATTTCAGCACAGCATTTGCTGGCTGAACAATTGACATATGGTGAGACATTCTTATCCAAATAACTGTTAATTGCTTTTTTTTAAAAAAAACATGCATATACAGTAGAAAATATAATACACAAAATATGGTGTGAGGTTGTTAAAGCTGGGAGCCATATTTAAAGATGCCTTGAATGCAGAACACCTGTTAGCCTCCGTCATTCGCAGGCTTGAGGAAATATCTGTTGTGTACCTGCACCCAAAGGTCATACTTACGGCACTGATTCTGAGACGCACAGAGCTAACCAGAAAAGAGTGGGACTGGTTTGGGGCACTGGCTGTTGGAGGCCATGCATGTTACTGGTGTATACGACCCACAAAGGGACACAGCACAGGCTGGTCACAGTTTAGCTTTCCTACATGAGAAAGGTGAAGGGCAGAGCCATGGGCAATCCCAAGGCATCGGGATGATGGAGTTAATGTGCAAACACTCCTTCCAGCATGGACTCAAGGGAATCTGGCCGGTGTGTCTTCTAGAAGCCCGGGCTTGGACACAGAAAACCTGCTAGCAGTGCCAGCAGCAGCTGCCGATTGACAAGCCTGGAGGTGGGAAACATGCAGGGCTGTTTCTATCAGTATTTCTGAGATTTTGGAGCATCTGGTCTTTCAAATCCCTAGCACAAGGAGGGCCTGTGTTTATCAGCACGTGCGGATTATAATCCTTTGTGGCAATTCATGTTCTTAAAGAAAATCTCAATTTATGTCCTAGGAAATGGTTTAAAAAAAACAAAGAAGGGACAGGGGGTGGTGGGGAGGAGAATAAATTGGCTCCCACAGGTTGTCTGCAGACAGTACCATAACTGGGAAAGAAGATGCTAGAAAAGGGGTGGGCCTGGAAACAGGCTACTGATAAGATGCAGGAGGAAAAGAGACCCAATATAAGACAGGGACTCACAGTCCAGAAGAAACTGTTGTAATTGCAGGGATAATTGCAAACCATCATTAGAACTGGGAAGTTATGTTTCTTTCCAACAGGCTTACAGAATGAAATGCAATGAAGAACAAAGAGAAATTAAAACAAAGAGTCATTTCCCCAAAGCTCCCTCCCTCCCAACCCACAAAGCATCTTTGTATGCTCTTTTCTGCCAAAAATGATGCTGTAGAACGTCAGTGCCTGCCCATCGGGTTTCCTCAGGTCTCTCCTCTCCTGCATCCTTCCTTCACCGCAGCAAGGGAGAGATTAAAAAAAAAATAAAGGCAAAATTTCAAATGTCTACACAGAACCCAGGTCTCATCTTTCTAGCACAGAGGCCTACAACTTCTCTTTCTGTCACACTCCAGCGCATTTATCTGTCACACAGTTTATATATAACATCCACTATTGTCTATATAGAAAACTGGCTTCGCTTATTAAGGTTTCTTGGTTTTCCACAGCACTGTGCTGCCTAGCTTTGTATCAGAGACACTCAGCTCTGGTAGGTGCTTTGGTGCTAGACTACAGAACATATATTAAAAACAACACATTAAAATACTAAACACAGTAAGCAAAGGGATGTCCTAAGCTCTGAAAGATCCTAGAGAGACCCTTTGAAGTTTAACAGGCTGATCAATCCTTCCCCAGGGACCCACTCCTTGCAATTAAAACAGTAGCAACAGGCTTGGGAGGACTTTAATACAGAGCTGCAAAGGATTCAATGCCTGCTTCTCATCTTGCATGTGACATTAAAATGCTGGGCAAGACATGGTGCTCCCCAGCTCAGGTCCCTTTGCTTCAGAGAGGTGCCAGTGGATGTAGACCTTGCAGTGAAATTAAACGGATTTATTAATTGATTGCTGCTTGTAGTATTATTCCTGTGAACTCTGCCTTCATAAAGCAAACATGACTTCATTCCAAAACATTCACAGATAGTCATTTCCATGGGAAAATGTGGCATGAAACATACACTTCCTACAGACTGTATGAAAGTGGTAATAACCATCAGATACATTTTTTTAAACTGGGGAATGGTATTAACCTTTCAATGTACTTTTAACAGTGAGGACTTCATTAGCTTCTCTTCTCTTTCTTACTTAAGAGAACATAACACCAGAAGCTAGGGGAGGGAGAAGTAAGAACTGTAGAAGCCATATTTTAATGGTGAGGACTCCTTCTAGTTTTGCTTCAGTACTTTTTACCAGGGACCCCATCAGGCCTATTTCTCACTCCAGCAGTATGGCAGCACATCATCTATATGCTGACAAAGACAAAGAGACACTCAGTAATAAGACCTTGTATTTTAAATCTCTGTGATACAGCTGCCACTATTGTAAAACCAGTATATTTGGGTTTGAGCTACATGAAATCCCATTACAAGCAACAATAACACATCTTGCTGTATATGATATTGGCATCTCATGATAACCCTATGACAATGAAGCAGTGTGCATTAATGCTTAAAAACTACTTTTGAGGGAGAAATGGCAACTGCTTCTTGTAATTGGGGATGAGCGTCAGACTTCTGTCTTCCTACAAAATGATTAATTTTTATCTAGGGACGAGGATGCTTACACTTATGATGACCTCTGCCACCACTGTATGCTCCTGCCATAGCACTATCATTTAGCGCATAAAGTCATAAAAAGCTCCAAAAGGAGGCAGAGCTCCAGAAGGCAGCTAGCTGACTTTGCCTTGTTTTTCACAGATATCACTACAAGTGACATTACGCATTGGAGAGCCAAGGGCAACAAACCCCTCATGACGTGAACCTGTTGTTCACAGAATACAGATTGTACAGAACTGAGCTTGGTCCCAAACGTTATAAATTGCCTGCTATTTTCCTAAGTAATGCCAAAAATTGTTCACTCAGTTATTCTTCTGTTCTTTGTCTCGGTGCTGTCTTGCCTTCTGATGATCTAAGACCATGTACTGTCTAAATCCATTACAGTTGCATACTGCTACTATAATATTTACTTGACAAATCAAGTCTACTGGGCATTTTCATTTTTTTGGTGTATATGTGGGCTATATTAGACAGTTTATTTTCTTTTGTATTGTCTTCCTCTTTTTTTTTGTAAATTCTAACTTTAATTAAGGTCATTTTAAAAGCAAGCTTTCAAATAGAAACTGAATGGAGTATAAGGGGAATAAGAGCCATAAAGGTCTTACCTGTTACTTAAGCTTCCCTCTCTGTTTCTGAAGGATCACTTATACTTTCAACTTGACTGTTCATTTCAGCTGAAAACAAAATGAGACAGTAATCAAATGCTATTCATGATACTTGCTAAGTTTATAATATCAAGTAATAAATGCTTTGAACCCAAAGAGGACGTTAAAAATTCTATGTCGCAAATCCACAAAAAGGGTCTCTTAGGCCAGCCATCCTAACCTGCAGTTTCACAGAAACCCCGATGAGCAATCCTGTCAGGGTGTAGGCTTCAGCATCACTAGAAATGCAGGCCTCTGGATCTAGGTTTCCCCATAGCTCTGCATCAATCCAATTTGACTTTGCTACTCAACCGAGGCAGCCAGCTTAAGGACCCTCCCTGTCCCTGTCGGTCACAGGAAGAGATACAGGTATATCCAAAGCGTAATTTAGAGTTTCACTGGGCTAAGTGGCCTCCATCCTGTGATTCAAACATCTGCAGGCTTCTGACAAAGTCCCCAGCAGGGCCTGGAGCTGAGCACGTCCATCTCCAGTTACAGAGATGCTGCTGCAGGTGTCCTTGAACTGCAAATTGCTGGAGCCTAGGAGAAGATTCAGGAGCAACATCACTATGCTCCTACACACACTAGTTCACTCGTGTACTATTCCTTTACAAAACCAATCCTATTTTTTTCATTTAAATTTACTAAAAAATAAAAAATAATTTAAATAGAAGGCTTAAACTCATTTCAGCATGACCTTTGTCAAAAATATAATCTAAACTATGGCAGGTGTGATTGGTCCTATCTAGGCTAAATATAATAGGGTTACTTCAGCACAAGCATTTTTAAGATTAGTATTTAGTATTTGTTTGGCAATGAATTTGAATGGAGATATTTATATGAAAGACTTATTTAACATTGCTTTATGTTGTGGTATCAATTCCAGATTACTAGTCGTTTGACATGCGTGATGGGGAAAAATGTCAAACCTGAATGGGAGATTTGGAAACTAAGGGAAGATGGGAGGGGAGGGAAAAAAAGGCCAAAAATCTGTAACTATGCTACTTCTAGCCAGGCAGCATGATCTCTTTCTGAGTCAATATCATGTCAATACACCTGTTAGGGTTTTGATGAATTATTTGTAAATTATTAATCATCCATACGCAGAACACAGATCATAATGGCTTCCTGGATGTATGCAATGAATAATAAGAAAAGTATCCGCTTCTGATTACCGAGCTCTGACGCCCACTGCATTTAGTTATGTTGTGTTTTTTACATGTATTTGCATAGCAAAGACAGGATGCTTAATAAAATATCATTAAGGAAAGGCTGCTGTGCACTGACAGCAGCCTTTCTCAGTCTTATTAGGCCAGCCAGTTTTACTGGCTGGGTTTTCTGAAAATATCGTAAGGCTTGATTCACATTTTACAGAGACCTCCTGTAAAACTAAAGCTTGACTTAAAACCTGAGGTTAGGCTCCGTCAGCATCCCAGATGAGTACACTTCCTTCCCCTTCCTTTTTTTATGACTAAGCAGGTGATCCCCACCTGTCATGTTAATAGCACGTCACATAGTCAAATTGCAAACTGTGTGGGAATGCTTTAAGGGCAACGTTGAAAGCACGGGGTAGTCTCAGCAGAGGCATGGGACCTAAAGCCTCCATCATTGGATAAACAAGATGAATCACCAAGTCCCACTGTGAAAATGGCATTTTCCCACAGTGGAAATAGCATCCAGGCATCTTCTATCACTGGTGCAAAAAGCATCCACTGTGCACACTGCAGCGTGGAGGTGGTTCACAAGCACTAAGGCACCGTCAGGTTTCATTATTAGCTTTTTCCTATGTGTTTGTGATGCAGCTCAGCTCTTTGCATTAACACTGGTAAGGACAGGAAGATCTACCTGAAGGATAAGCTTCTGCAGACCACTGAGTGAACCCCAACAGCAGATGTCACTTACGAGGCCACCTATGCAATCCTTCATATTTTGCCAGAAAATAACACGGCAGCGAAGCACCTACTGCAAGAGCTTGCCACCAGGTATGGTGGGGATGTGACTCACAGCCCTCGCTGCGTCCCAGCACAAGTCAGTGTCAGAACAATGCTGTTAACCCTGGGTGCATGACATTCAATTGCATCACAAGACAAAATTGGCCTTCTCTGTGCCAAACAATGTTTCTAGATGCGTTAAACTGCTCACTTATGTTAGTGGTCTTTTTGCACTTATGGTAATATGCTACAAGAGTCAGCAGCTCAATGAAGCATCTGAAGTTCAAGGAGGCTGCACATCTGCGAAATTCAGTTGTACCTGCTTCCCCCTTCTTCAGCTTCATGTGGGGCTTTTTATGCCAGAAATGGACATTTCTGTGCAATGGGAATGGACGTTCCTTTGCACTCTCCCTGTCCTCTGCACTTTCCCTTAAATTATGGCCTGTTGGGGAGGACCTGTCTGCACCTCCTCTCTCAATCTGTGAGCTGCTTAGCAGCTCTCAAATTATGACCAGGGAAGAATTTCCCCTCAAAAGCAAGCAAGTTCCCCACAAGAGAAGAAATAACCAAGCATGTAGTTTACATCCATCAAAGCACTGCAGTTTCTGCTGACCCGCTCAATGTGTGTTGGCAGCACAGCATCTTGCCTTTCCCCTGAAAGAAAGCTATGTGCTTAAAGGTCAGCTAGCCAGGAGTCACAGCATTGCATCTAAGTAGAGAAGACAGGGAAATGGGAGACTGGAAAACCAAGTTTAGAGTCATCTGCAAGAGTGCAAGCACATTTCCCCACCTCAGGATACTATGCTGTAGAACTGAATGGCAGATGACACCAAAATATTACCATCTTGATTTAAATAGGAGCATGGTCAGACTAATACTTGCAAACATAACCTATTTCTTCAGCCACTTCCTAAGCAATGTTTCCCCCTTGCATCCACATAACATTCAGCTGTAACTCCAGACCGCCTAGAAAAAAAACCACCTATCTTGAATTTAACCCACTATGCGATGATGAAACACATGCACCTCTTTACTTGGTAGTTACTTGTTTCTTAGATACTACATCAACATCATAAAAAGCATAAGGGTGTTAACTATTGAAATCTTGCTTTTATGTTGCTTTGGTGCATCATGTGAAGGTCAGGTTGCTGATGGCACGTTTATCAGCCTGCACAAGCTTACTAAAGAAAAAAGGGAAATTTCAGGTTTGACATTCCCTTCAATTTTTTTTCCTCATACTGTGTCAGCACATCAGGATGCAGCTTTCCACACGCTTGCAATAAAAAAGGTGAATGAGTAACCCCAATATGAAGAAGTGAAGAGTCTGATATGCCTAATACCAGGTGGAAACTAACATCTACCTTAGTAATTTTTAAGGCTTTGATGCTGTTAAAAAAAAAAAGAAAAAAGAAAAAAAAAAGAGAAAAAAAAACAACACAAGAAGACAAAGAATAAGAAAAGGCTGCCAGCAGGGAAACACTGTCTAGGAAACAAATCACCAAAGGTGGGGTTTTTCATCATTAGAAAATACTAATCAGCAAATCTTTCCTCGGTACAAGAAATTTAATATCCACAGGCTTCCACTCTGGTGGTTGATGGAGATTGCCAGTAGCAACCTGTATCTTTGTACACACATCGTTATTCAGGCTTACATGAGCACCCTCCGACAGTCTTTCCTGATGGATAATCATGCCCAGCTTTCAAATAGTAGTAATTTCTGAAATATATCACTATTACTAGTGCCCACTAGATGAACCAATATTGAGATCCACCTAAGCTGTCTAAACTCTCTATTTCTAAAGCACTTTTTGCTGTGACCTGTGACATGGTACATGAAATTAAAACATAAGAGTTGGGCTGCCAAAAGGTACCTGATGATACATGCTTGTGCTTTCAGCTGTGAAACAATGAGCTCTCCTGGGGTGAAAGGAAGGGGACCAGAGAAAAAACAGTCAATTACGTAAAAATTACTGTCAAAGGGAATGTTTTTCATTTGTTGGTTGGGGTTTTTGTTTTCGTTGGGTTTTGTTTTGGGTTTTTTTGGGTTTTGTTTTGTTTTGTTTTGTTTTGTTTTTTAAATTGGGAAATTGGGTACATCGAAAAATTTTAGGGTTTTTTTCAGCAAAACTTAACCCTTCAGATAAAACAGAGCATGGGGAGTTTAAATCTTCCTCTGTTCTGTTTTTTTTTAAACAACAAAGACTTCTCTGAATAGCAGAGTACTTTTCTGCAGCCTTAGCAAACATCCTTTTCCTCTCCTTGCATATAACTTTGAAAGTTCACAGAAAAGGAAGTTACAAGATAAATGTGGAAGACTTTACAAGATAAATGTGGAAGACTTTACAAGATAAGCAGGATTTCAACCAAAGAAACCTATCATGATTGTTATTTCAGAACCTGTCAGCTGATCCAGCTGTGCTGCGCTACAGCATGCATTACAAGAGCTACACGACTGATTTTCTTTCCAGCATGAAATCCCTTAAGATATTCTTTTAGTAAATTTGATTTGTTTTCGCTAAGTAGCCCAGACCATACGAGGGATCCAAAATTCAAATGTTTTAATGTGACTATAACTTTTTGGTTGGTTTGTTCAGAGGATGAGGAGAGAAGGCTGGTTTGGCTTTATTCTGTACACATTTACTAGTAATAGCATAATCTCTAGTAATTTTTTAAAAAGAAAATCCATTATGTATGCTTTCTTTTCCTATTCTTGCAAAAACTTCCCTACAGGCCAGTATCTAAATCAGCCACCAATTCAAACACTGCAGCACGATCTGACATCAGAGAAAGGAAATCAGCATTAGATTCTTTGTGCAACTAATATAAAAAAGAATATAATTGTTTTGTCTTCAAGATGTATGCCTTGAATTTATACTACGTCAATGCTGAAGACATTAAAGAAGGAATCAAAAATCAGGCTTTGCTACAGAGAGGGATCCACTTCATGATAATAAAACAGGGACTGCTACCCCAATTCCTAAAGCACTGCCTTTTGGAGAAGTAAAGAGGACCTCTAGGGTAAAACACTTAAGTCCCCTATGTAGTTCTGTTAAACTATAAGAGCCTGTCTAGAGGAGTGATAAAGGGTTTGCCTTATGTAAGCACTGGAACCCTGATTCTATGCAGTATTTCTTTACACACAGGAAGAGTTTAGAAAGCCATTTTAAAAAAAACTACAAATCTACGAGTATGTTAGGCATAGCCAAGCTGGCACAACATCCTGGTACTCAGAACTTGCCAGGACTTTGCCAGATGACAGCTGGGTCATTTGCTCACTGAGGTCAATGACAAAAACTTTCATTTCCAAGTCAGGAGATCTGGGTTGATAATGACCACAAACCTCACTGCAACTGCTGTTGAGTCACCAAATCGTGATAGTTTTATTGACAGTAAATGTTCTAGGGACAGAACTTCCATCTGCTACCAGACTGAGCTACGCAGGAACTCTGAAGGAGGAGGAGGAAGGGAAATCAGCTGTAAGTGAGAAGGTGGCCAACATACAAGTTCAGAGTGGTTATACAGCCAATGCTTGCCCCATGATGGAGCCAGGCACTAGCACAGAAATAATAAAAATATTATCTTCTGACTCCTCTGTGAGACCACACACATCTTAGCTAATTCAATATCCAGTTCAAAACTACAGTGAGCCTAAAACATTGTTTAGTTAAAAGGAAAGCAGATTGAACATACCAATTGACAACATAAACCCAGTCAACTAGAAAAGCAGGGCTATGGCATTGAAAGGTACTTCCACCAGACTTCCAAGACAGTAGAGACTGTGTAAACTCTCAAGACGACTCAGTTGAAGAGATTATTATTATTATTATTATAAATATAACTCCTATTTCTGGAGGGAAGTGTACAAATAAACCCCCAGAAAGGCATGCTACACATACACATCCACTTAAGGACAATTAAAATATTTGAATGACATACCATCCTTATTTGAAATGTTTGCTGCTTCACATGTGAGGTCAACTTCCATAGGCCCTGCAGAGGTTTCCTCTTTGCCTTGCAACCCTACAAGACAAGACAAAGAATGAAAAAATTCAATACTTACTGTACTTGCTTAATGTATAATTCTCAGAGTCTGTATACCTGTTTTTTTCTTTGTCTTCTGGTATGTCCTTACCTATACAATACTGCATAAGTGCAGCCAGTAGAGAAAAGGGCAGAGGATATAGGGGAAGGAACGTGATTTGAAAATAATTGCTTTGAAAATAATAGAGATATGCACTCTTTTCTAACTGGGATTGCTAAAAGCACATCATGGTATGTGATTTTGCCTCCCTGCCATTCTTTTCTCATAATTTTGGAAGAATCCCTTCTGCTCATAAAATGCAATTTATGATGGGGACCTAATCATACTTACAAACTTTCTCTAGCTAGTAAAATAAAAACAGATACAGTGAGAGCCCAAATATATCAGGCAGTCAGACATAAATTGTTTAGAATTTGAATTTAGGAAAATGCATTTTATCACTGTAACTCAACATTTTTATCTTCTGCCTCAGGCTTGTTTGGAAGCTTAGATTCAATCGCCTAACAGTATTTGAAATGGAAAAAAAAAAGGTTTTGCTGTTTCATACACAGTTCTCTGATAAATCATTCTGCCATTTAGAGTGCTGAGAAGCCATTTTTTAGTTAATTTCCATCACACTACTTATCTACTTTTGTGGCTGTTATCATGCCTGTTGTACCTATCCTGTGGTTGAACTACAGGATGTCAAGCTACTGTTTGCTAAGCGATCCAGACATTTAAGTGATTATTATGAGAAAGTAAAGTGTAGTAAGGACTGAGACATTTCAAAAATGGTTTACTTCTAAGCTGAAATAATTTACCTCTTCAGAAACAGAAACGAAATGTTCACCATCCTACAACCACCTCCTTCCCCTTTCTGTGGAAGTCTAGTGTGGAGGTTTTTTAAATGCACTCGAGTGCACTACATTTATTTTGTCCATAAACGTATACCTACCATGGAAGTTTTCAGTAAGTTTTCCTTCTAATTGTATCTGCAAGCCAACTGTCCACTGTCATGGAGACTTTAGTTCCTCTGTGCTTGCTATACTGGCAATGATCTTCTCACAGGCAACTTCCAGCACACTACCTATGGTCCTACCAAGCATCAAAATGCTAAAACAAGGACCCAGCACATACAGAAACCAACAAAAAATAGCCACTGGAAATCTCAATTAGCCATCTCAATGTGACTGTGAACCCCACACATCAGTGAACACCTGAGATGGCCACTTTGTGAATGCATCAAATCTCTGGTGCTCCTCTGGGGAATTCAGGAATGTGAGTGTGGTTTTCTCCTGAGGTTTCTTATGCACCAACAGGTCTAAGCTTTTCCAGCACTCGCCCACAGCTTTTTTGCTTGTGCAAAGGATAAACCCAGGTCACCTTATCACAGAAGTGTTTGAACATGGCAGGAACTTGTCAAGTACAAGGCTGAGAAGGTACGTTCAAAGTCCCAGCCTGACTAGCAAAATGAATATGAAATTTGTGACTATGAAAGCACTGATTAATCAAGGAAGATGAACTGAAATTCAGGTTGTGCTACATTTTGATTAGCTGGGGGAAGCAGCTCCATGTAAAGCAAAATTGTGGAAAACCAACTGTCCCACCAGGAGTGCAGCCTGCAGCGGACACAGCCCTTCCTACCAAGACACCCCGATGTCTGAGGTAGGGATTGGAGATCCTGGCTAAATACCAATGCACTCTGACATGTCTGAATCCAACTTTGACTCCTCTAAAACACCATCTATTAACCAAATAAAGCAGACAGGTTAGGTTACATCTTGGCTCCCAGTTTCTCTAACAGCTAGAGATACCTAGTCGCTCTCCTGTTGTCAGCTCCTATAGACACTCATGTGAAGTTCCCAGGCCCTATCCTAAGATCTCCTGTTAACTAGTCAGTATGCCTGGCTTCACCACACTGCTGAAAGGTTTCTCACTTTCAATTTCAGAAATCTCTCATGCGGCTGACAGGTCCACAGGATTTTTGGCACTGTACTAGGTGAAGGCAGAGCCTAATTAAAAAGAAGACATTTTGTGCATACATGTGCATGTGTACATGTGTGCACATGTGCTAATTAGAGACATCGTTGCAGGGATGAAAGCAGAAGGTGTCGAGGACCCTCAATTCCAATAGCTCTGGGTTCATCTTTCAGGGTGGGCAGTCCTAGAGAGAGGTGAGTAGAGGCCTGGAGAATAACAACAAGCAGCAGCAAATTTGCAACATTACTTTTTGAGAGGTTTAGGGCCATTAACATTGTCAGAAGAGCACTAATGTGTGTTTCGCATTTTCACCTTCTCTCCAAGTCAGAACAGCTGATTTCCCATCCCTTCTAGGAGGGGATTATGGCTGTATTTTTTTTATAGTTATGTTGATTGTTGGGTATTGTCTGCAAGAAGATGATAGTGGGAAACAATGCTAAGGGACAAACAAGGCAGAAGGTATTTTAAACCTTAATAACGCCAAGCACCACTGCAAACCTTGGGAAGGGGCTTGCACATTATGTTGTCCAATGTTTGGGAAGACTTTCAAACACGGTTAATATAAATCTTCATTTCTTCCCTTGCTAATATAGGAGCACTCACTATACTGCCCATGCACGTGGAAAGAGTATTATCTCAAAAAGCTTCTTGCCTGCTGTGCAGTAATTCTGCCACACAGAAATGAGCTCATTTCACATAAACAGCAGAACTTGATCAATACCAGAACTGCCTTGGCAGACAATTTATTCTAGAGGACTCCCCTCACCCCCTTGTTTTGATTGCTTCAGGCTAGAGCACAAACAAGCAAGGATTTTTTGGGTCTCCAAGCAGAGGCTGAGAGTTATCGAAAGGGAGGGAAGCTGGGAGATACCACTTTCAATTTCAATTACCATTTCCAATTGCGCTCCTGACAGAGCTCATTACCTGAACCCTTTGCCAGCTAGTTACAAAACCAGCCAAGCCCTAAGTTACAACAGGCTTGTGGTGCTACCAACCTTTTGAAATGCATGAGACAAATATACACAAGGAAGAAAGAAATCTCTGTACTGTTATTTCATTTATTTTCCTTCCTTTATAGTCACAATCTGTCAACAGTTCCATGTGATTACAGATAATGCATTATTTTTTCTCTAGAGAAACGTGGTTCCAGATTCACATATGATGCACAAGATTAACATGAAGATGTAGTGGTTAGCATCAATTTTAAAAGTGCCCAAGTACAGAGATCAGATATCTATTCTCCACACCTCTGATAAATCCTAATAAATATAAAGTAAAACCCTCCTCCTCCTCCTCCCTTTGCACAATATTAACATCTATTTCAAATTATAAAAGCAGGCGACTATGCAGGCTTAGAAGCTATAACACAGACCAATCCATAAAACTCATTTTTACCTGTTCATCAGCCGGGCTTTGCTGTGTACTGAAGAGTGCTTTTGTAATCAGGAGAGAGAGAGGCAGGCTCCTCTCCCAGATAATTCAAAGCAGAATCACAATGTAGTCTTCCTAGAACCGAAGAAGCATTCCTGGAAGGTGCCTGAACTGGGTTTCTGCTCTTAGCTGACTATTGAGGGAGCCTGGGAGACTAGGGTGTCTTGGCAGAGTCCAGCCTTTGAGACTGGCCTTGACAGAGTTCTCACATGGGGCCTGGGTAAGAGAGTGTCAGATGGGTCCCAAATCACAAATCTGGATTTCTGCTATTAGTTTCTAGCTTGTTATAAGGTCATAGACTAGCTTTAGGACAAACAGACAGACACATTCATGCACAAACGAGTTCTGTCAGTGCAATCAGGCACCACCAAGGTAACTTAAATGTTTAAAATTCCCCAATTTTAGAAGCCTTGCAACTAAGTGGGAAATCCTGGCCCTATGATCATTCTGAGTATTTGAGGAAGAAAAGGGTTATCAGTAATATTACAGTTCAGACAACTACTTGTATTTTCATGGGAAAAATGGCAAGGTCATTCCTCCCATAACATGTGTGCCCAGTGATTTTGGGTGATGCCACAGAAATTCCAGCAAAATACTATCCTGCCCATGGACAATTTGCAACCAGGGGAAATGCATTAGTTGTAAATCATTCATAGAGCAGTTGGTTCTGTTCATGTTATATACCTTGAAAAAATCACCTCTGTTATTATGCAATACGAAAACCACATTGAAGCTATCCTGAATGATTCAGATTTCCCTGATCCATAACCACAGAATAAAATATAATATTTTGAGTTTAGCTGTAAATATGTTTCCCCTATTTGGGAGACTTTGATAGATGGAAGCTTGTTAAAATCCAAATTTTTCTGTTAAAAGTTGAAGTCACCATTTTTCATCTGCAGCAACAAAAGACACAGATAAAGCTCTTCTGACCCAGAGCCACATTGTCTTATCTGTCAAAAACAGTTCCATTTTTCTTGCTCTGCAAATAGCCAGAGCTTTTCTTTCCTTCTTCCCTGTCATTTCACTGTAGCTCTTTACTAATGTGACTGTCAAGCCTTCATGTACTTTGTTTACTGCTGTATCTTAGTAGCAAGCATTATAAATGCTGCTTCACTAAGGAAGGGAAGCTGTCCGCGATACAAAGGTTCAGTTTGATTCCTGTTTGACATACCCATCTGGGATGACTGACCCTTTTAATCAGACCAGATTCTACCACATAAAAGATTTCTTCTGTCTTCTTGTATGGCTCTACAAGCAAAACCACCCAACCTGCGGCTCTCTGGGCTCTAAAATAAACACAGCAATTGCAGTTTGTCTGTACTTTGTTATGTTCAAGTCAGCAGGCTGTTTTCCCCCTTCCTATCCTTCTGCAATGCACAGATCGAGCACAACAGCGCTGAATCTGCAGGAATGGAACTGCTGCAAAGGTGCCTCTCACTGTTCAGCATGGTTTCATTAACAACAAACATCTCCATCTGTTAAATCAGGAATATTCTACCTCGATTAAAAAAAAAAACCAAACCAACAAAAACCCCAAAAAACACAGCAGTTAGGCACATGAGAGATGAAAAGAAAACTCAAAGCTGTAGGTTTCAGAGGAGTGTGTGCTGGCTGGGATGCTAGCTTTGTCAGGCTTTTGAAGGTGCTGAGCATCATTGCTTAACACCACACATGGGCTGTCAGGATTCACGTTGTGGCCCCCTCATTGTTAAATGGAGTGCTTACCCTCCATTTTGGCATTTTGGCTTTGTCTCCCAGAGTAACCCAGTGCAATGAGGCTCCCCATCCCTTCAGTGTAGCGTGCATCATGTCAGCTTTCTGTGTTTGTGCATGCAGCTGCACCTAAAGGCACTGCCCAGGCACTCCAGCCACTGTTATTTCCAGCTCAAGCCGAACCACAATCTTTTTAACGTGATTTAAGAGTGTCTAAGATCTGCTTATCCCTATCCCCTTCCAGTTCTTTATTAAACATACTCTTAGTAAATCTCATTATACCTGCTTTTCCCTAAAGGTGTGAATGAGCGCAGTGAAGACTGTCTGTCAGCAATATGGTCGCTAAGACCCATACAAATTGGGCATCTCTAAAATCACTAATACCCATCAGGAGCTTTTTGTATCTTTTGTCTCTCTGTAACAACAGGATAAACCTGCACACAGCATACTCTTGGTGAATACAAGGGCATATAGTTTTAAGGAAAGCCCTTTTTTTTTTTTTTTTTTTAATTCTGACAAAGCCTTAACTGTGTTAGAGGCCATGTTGCTGTTTTCCAGACATTCTTTCTGTGAAACCTCTCATCAGAGAAGAAGCCTGCAGCAGGGAATGTCTGAAATGGAGCACCCAGAACCTTTCATTGCATTTCTTAACGGCTGGCTGTTAACACAACTAAAATGTTGTCTACTTGTAGTCAAACTAGTAGTTCACCTGTCTCGAACAGCTTCCAAAGACCTTGTGCTCCATTTCCCTGCCTAGAAATAAGGCAGGTAGGATGCTCAGTGGTATTAAGAAAAGTGAAGGGTTTCTGAATTAATAGAAATGGCATGTTTATTTAACTTCCTTTCCCGTTCTGTCATTTTCCTTGCCACCTTCAACTGTTTATGAAACTTGTAAGGGGTTTGATCAGTTCCTGATCACTAGCTTCCTGATCCTAAAAAGCTCCATAGGTGTGAGGAATTGCAGCACTGGAGGACCCTTTTGTGTAAGCTGCAGGAAATAACCAGGTCTCCTAAGGTTCAGCTTTCACCAGAGGGAATGATGTTGGGCATTCAGACATCTTTTTCTAATTCCCTGGCCGTGGAGGCAGCCTGCTTGACAACCACTGGCTGACAGAATTATACCTGCACCTCCACCCCCATCGCAACATTATTTTCTCCACACCCTCACCATGTTCATTACCATGTACCTAGTCTGTCTCCAGCTGTCCTTGTATGGCAAGTTTAATTCCTCTTTGCACCACTAATCTGGAGTGATAACTGGGTCCTTAATTTTGAAGAACTGATCTGGGAGCCCAATGCCTTTAATAGGCCTTGCTTTCACCTCCAACCTGAACAATTTAATGGCTCATGTTGCAGCTGGATTTTCCATCAGCACGTACTGTGCGCCTATTCCATTTCAATCTTGCATTCACTGTATTTTCTCAGCATTTCAAATGATCTTGAGGCAACCTCAGCAAAGCAGTAGACTGTGAAAGAAAAGAGGTAATCTCCTAAGTAGGCCAGATTTGTCAGAACGCCACACTGTTTATTTCAGAAAAGGGAAAGAAACTTTCCGTTTCCCTCCAAAGGAGCCACTCCAAATAGAAAACAGTGTCAGTCCTCAGCCTTGAGCAGCTGCATGAGAACCAGGTGGGTGCTGGGAGTGAGTAGAAACAATATTTATAGAAGAAATTGTAAGGAAAGGGTGAGGAGGGAGAGGGTAAGAACCTGAGAGGACACAAATAGAAATTGCCCAAGAACTATAGAAAAAGTTTATTTCAGACATGCACCCTTCTGTTTGACGAAGTCCCCACTTGCTGGCTACAGCAGAGAGGATGATGGGGTGAAAAAGCATGCCATCCACACAGGACAAACGGAGGCTTTGCCTGAGCTTCTGATAAGGCAGACATACAGGCAGGGCTGCTCACCCTTATGGCTGCAACCATTTATTTCTGGGGTCACTGCTTCTGAAAGAGATTACTGCTGAATTAGAGAGTAGCCTTGGAATACATTCTCTTCAATTCCTCTTCAAGGAGACTATTGCCAAGTATATGAAGAATGAGGTTCAAAGTAGCAGGGGACAGCAGCAGAAGGGTAAATAAGGAGGGTGTATGGATCTACCTGAAAGGCAGTAACAATAAACAGTGTGAAAGAAAGATTCTTTCCTGTTATTTATCCAGAGATTCCAACCTAAATTTTGTAGCTTAAAATAAAAAAGACTATCCACAACAAGGAGAGGCACATGAAGTTCAAGAAAGTTCTGCTAATAGATGTTACCTTATAGGTAGGATGTAATCTTCAAACATTTTGGGATATAAAGATACAACAGCCAGCATGAAAAGTAAAACTCAATTTAAAAACCTCAAACACCAAAACACAAATCCCAATAAAACTCTGGATAAACAGAGGTAGAGTGTACAACACAGCTGAAATGGCTTGTCTCTTGAAAAGACTACTTGCCTTTCTAAAGGCTCATCACCTCCTGACCGAGCACTCTGTTTTAATTTTTAGAAACCTGATAGCTTCCTAAAACCTAGCTGAACATAATGCAAAACTCATTTGCTTGAAGAGAAGTGGTAATTGGCAGCACTCAAAAACAAAGACCTTACAGATGATACTTATCAAATCTTTTTTCCCCTATCAAGACACATATTCAATAATGATAATTTTTCAAAAACAATTAAAGAGCTGTACCTTTTTTTTTTAACTGAGCTGGGCTCTGACTCCTTCAAAGCCAAAGTTTTACAGTCAGCTTTATGGCGATAAACATAAATCTGCCATAAAGGATTAATTTTGCTACCTAACTCCTCACCTGTTCCAGTTCTCAGGACTGTTGTTTTAGACCTGGATGGTGACTCATCAAAATAAAATAAATGTTTAAATAACACAGGCACACTTGTGTGTGTATATTTACATTCAAGGGTAGTAAGCAATTTTTCATAAATAAATGCCTGGGGGTTGTTTTCCTTCTGTAAAGAAGGGAATAGCTGAGTTATAGATGGCAGTGCTGGATGTGTAACCCAAGGCGGTGCTCCCCATTCTGCCTGGGAAGCACCATTACCATGTGGAAAGAAGCCATCACTGAAATCTGGCTTCTGGAGATTCGTGTGGCTTTTGCCATGTCATTAATGCTGATTGCTGCCTCCATTTCTCTGGTGAAAGCCTGACATCCTCCTCTACAGCAGTGAGTGAGCCAACACCAGCCAGCCTCAAAGAAATGGGAGGGAAAGGAAACATATTGCAAGTGCTATATTGGCTCCTCAGCATGGATGCCATTTCTAATTTCTACTGATGAATGTAAGAACACAATTTTATGACAATGACATGGAGCAAGATGTTTCCCCAGGAAATGGCACAACTATGTCAGAGGAAGGAGTGGTCTAACCTGCAGCTGCCCTATGCTAGAAGGCAATAACCATATCCTCCTCTCAACATAGGGCACATAGAACTAAGCCATGAGAGGACCATAATCCCTAAATCACAGTGCTGCCATCTACTCTCAAACCGAGACAAGCCTAAAAGAACAACCTAGCTACCACAGGTGTTTCAGCTCTGTGGTGGCAATCATGTTCTTCCACGCATTTCAGTGGCATTTCTTAAAAGACAGCTTTTACCACTGACATTTTGAGGAGTTTGGAAGGTGCAGAACCAGACAGCAATAGCATAGCTGGTGTTTAACACTTGAAATACTCACCCATCCTCCTGACATTCACCCTCCTCCCACAAAGCCAGGAGTATTTCCAAAACACTGTCAAACACAATGACAAAGATGACTCCTGTGGATTGCTTTTAGAAAAAAAAAAAAAATCATCCACCAGCCTGGGTGTTATCATCAGCATCTTAGGAGCTTACCGCCACATGATGATTGGCTTGGCCGGTGTTTCCTGGCAAGGCTAAAGACTAGATTTAGATAACCAAATCAGTCAGGTTTATTTGCTCTATTTCTTGAGAGAAAATTTTAAGGCCAAATTAAAAATTCACCATGTGGGGTAGAAAAATTTTTCCCACAGCAGAGCTTTCAGAGAAGCCATTTTTTAGGCCAGGAAAAGCAAGTGTCAGTACTGGCAGTTACACACTCTTCTCTTCTTTGCAGAGAGCCATTATGCAGTGTTTTCTAAAATTGTAAATGTTCTTTCTGGCTCACAATGGGAAACAACACTAATATGCATCACAGGGTGTGAGATAAAATGTGCAGTGCTATTGTTGCCTTTGATTTGTCTTCCATTTATATCAGCTCTCCGTAAGAATTATACAAAGACAGAGCTGCAGATTTTTCTTCTCAATTTTTTCACTTTTCATCCTTTGTTTGGTTCATAAATTCTAGGGTCTAACTAGGATGTTACATCAGAGACAGGAATTTACATTTAGATAACATAATGCAAAGAATACTAACAACCATAATCCTTCTCCCTCCAAAGAACTCTAGAGTACTTCCTAACTGACCTCAGCTTTGTAAAACAGGGATCTGCCTTATTTGCTTTAAGCTGAACATTTCTTTCTCTTTCTCCCATAACCCGCCATTCAGGGTTTCTTTTGGTTGGTTGTTTTTTGTTTTGTTGGTGGTTTGTTTTGTTTCCCTCCTTGTTTTTTTCTTTCCCTTTTCCTTGATTTTAGTAAGTTTTGCTTCCTGTGCTTCCCCTGACTTAGTCTCTGGCTATGGAGATGGCTCCAGGTTGTAGTCTGGGAAAAAGCATGGGAAAAGACTCTGAGGACAGTGGGGGAGTGTGATAGCTACAAAATGAAGGCCACTTGGTTTCTTGTGAGTTACCTAAAATGACAGGTGGCAGACACCCCCAAGAACAGCTTTTCTGATTGCAGGAGACAAGACAGACAGCTTTTCTTCATGACCATACACAAGCGCTCACTAGTCATGGGCAAGCAGTAAGCCAGCAACATGCATTACAGCCATTGCTCCAGAGAAGTCCTGAGCCAGGTTCATCAACTCTCACATCTACCAATGTTGACATCCAGGTCCAGTGGTTTACCAGATTTGCAGCTCAGCCTAGGTAGAGGGGGACAGGTACTGGGGGCTTTTTGGTCTCCCAAACAGCTTTATTCCTAACAACACCTCCCCTTATGGAAGCTCGTTCCCACTGTTTGAAGAGGTCCATCCTGCTGTTACTGGTCACTCTGGTAACTTCATAAAAACAGGAGAACAAGGGGTCAGAAATTTACTCTAGCTTTCACATATATCAGAGATTTATTTGTATATAAAAAACGTAAACTCAAACAGCAAGTTAGACCAAGGCTGGCTTATGACTAGACCATTACTGTTACATTGAGTGAAAACTGGAGCAACTATTTGGAAAGCTTGGGCACGCTTTTCCCTCAACCATCTTGCCTTCACTCCAAATTATGAAAGAATCCTTGACGTCCTGTTATATCTCAAGGCACCAAATAGAAACCGGAGGCCAAAAATACAAACCACGTAACACAGAGTCTGAAAAAAAGTCTTCAAGAAAAAAGGTGGGGTGGGGGAAGGAAACTTTCAGTTTTGTCTCAATATGTTTCTTATCAGAAAATATGCTTCCAAAAAGACCAGGACTTTTCCCTTTAGCACTGGAGATTGCATCCCCTCTCTCCATCAAACACTCTTTTAACACAGAGGTTGTTCTAGACGCAAGCAGACATAGGTCAGTATTTTAAAAAACAGGTGACTAACATTAGGAGCTCTTTAAAATGCAGTTTAGATCCTGAATTTTGAAAGCTCCAGGCACCTAGCAGCTACAGCTGGCTTCAAAGGATCTCACTTCATAAGTTGTTTGGGATGTGCTCAGCATTTCTGAAAATCAGGCCACCTATTTGGGATCCTAAACACAGACTTAAAAATTCAATGCCAATTCTCACTGCACTAAGGATGAAACCACCTCTCTAACTCGTGCTTAGAAAGCCTAGTGACATTATAACTAACAACATGGTTTTTGCCTTCTTTTTACCACAACAGAATTTACAGAACTGCTAATAAAATTTGTGTCTATCATGAAAACTGGCAGACTCTTGGGTCTCACAAGATAACTATAATTTTCCTTGAAACTACTGAGCAAGTTTACAACATCTCCCAAAATCCTCTTCATAATTGACAGCTAATACAGGTTCCTTACAATGAGGTGTCCTCAAGGTCAGCCAGAATACAGCAGCTAATGCTGTGGGATACTCAGAAATGCCACGTGCCATATAAAAGTACTGAAACCTAGGCTTGCATGCTGCTGTACTCAGCCACTCCCGTAATACCACCCCCCTGCCATGGAGTGCCAGAAAATGTAAAGGCATAAGAAGGATCTTAGCACAAAAGTCAAGACCTCTACCAATTAAGTCAGAAGAGAATAACTGTATTAGCAACTGATAGCAGTAGATTTTTGTCCTGCTAAAGGAGGATGACATGCACACATTAAAAGCATTTCCTTAAGCTAAACTCCTTCATATTGCTGGACTTGGACCACGTTTTATGATTTATTCATAATGGAGAGCTTCTTAGCTCATGAACTTTCAGATGCCCAAAGCTTTTTCATTCATTATACAGCTTTCAAATATTCCAGGCTTAAAACAAACCCCAAACCACCAACAACAAAAAAAACAACCCACAAAACATGATATAGTAGTTCCACCCTTGGGCCAAAAAGCAGCAACACCTCCCTTTTTCTCCTCCCCTTGAGTACCCACAGCTGGAGAACAACACAGAACTTTTGATAGCACATAGCACGAGGGTCAGAATTAGAAGCTACAGATGTGCAGTATGGTCCAGGTTTGCAAGAATTTGTATGCCGATGTAATGATTCCCACTGCTCACAGTCTCCACAAATGCCTTAGTGTCTGTTACTTTCATGGGAATTACTGAGGCTTTCAAAAGAATGCAAAAATTGCTAAAACCCTGGTGCAAGTGACTTCAGCCTTGACAGATGATTTCCCAGAGTCACATATAAAACTGAAGGATTCAGCCATAAAGGATTAGGAGTGGTATCACCTAGAATTAAGTCACTGGCCTTGAACCATGTTTATATTCAGCCCCATCAATAGCAAATTTCACAATCCTAAAAATAAGGTCTATTGAGTTTCTTTAAATACATATCTCTCTCTCTCTTGGTTTCCTGAGTAGGTTTAAAGATCTAGAGAATTCATGTTATATTGTTTTATAGTTTCCGTTTTTTACTACACTTCAGTGCACTAAAAACCATCAATCTATCAGTCTGAGGAGACTCAACTTCTTTTCACATTGTGCACAGGATGTTCTTTGTGTATCTAAAGAAAGCAACGAAATAAAATAAACACCTTGCATGGCTCTTTTCACAGAGGATGTATTTTAAATGCTACAGACCCTAAAAGGAAAGGGCCTCTTACATAGAAAATCAGTGGTCTTTGCCTAGAGAGTTTATAGTCCACATCAAATCTCAATAATTATCTTGCCTACCTAGCTACCTTGTTATTCTGATGTAAGCACCTAAAAGAGGTCCTTACATGAGATGTGCTTGAAGTTAAAAGTCTGTGGCCTTTCTGTTATCAGGTGTAGAGATTATGTGGAGTGGTAGGGGAGAAATAAGCTTTGTGCCTTAACAGGCTGTTTCAGTTCACACTGAATATCTGTGACAATGTTGAGCACTGATTGAAAATCTTATAAGGGTCCTACTGAGTACCACATACTGATCCTATAGAGTACCACTGATCCTCAGCCTGGTAAAACCTGCTATAATTTGGGAGCATTGTGTAAAGCTAACTTTGACTTGGTACTGTGCACTACAAGTTGACAAGGAAGGTACACAGCAGATGCTAACCTGCATTTACACACTAGACACAGGTTTCAGGTTTGTTCAAGGAATACAGTCTTGTAAAAATGCAAGAGCTGAATAAAACAAAACCTTACTTAAGCCTCAAACATACCTCAAACACGGGGAAGGAGGAGGAGAGGGTAAGTCTCCATGTCATGCCATGCAGTGTGGCACCTCACAGAAGGTTTAGCTGCTTTGCCTCCCACCATCAAAGCTTGCAAAAGTGCCTGGCTAAGGCTGGAGACTTGCCAGGCAGTCGGTAGCAGGCCCAACACTGGGCCAAAGCCAGCATAGCTACTTCATGCCGCAGGCAGTGTGGGTGGTCCTGCACAGGGAACCAAGTGGAAAGACAGATGTGGAGCTGACCAAAATATTTCTAACAAAACCTTTTTCCTGAATCAAATTACTTTTATTTTCTTTTATAAAACCAGATAGTTTTATGGGAAATGTCATGTTTTCAGGGAGTCATACAAACATAGCCGAGAAGCCCAAGAGATTTCGAGAGAAATTTTGCAGGCTCTTGCCAAAACTATGAACTGAAGCTATCAGATTTCTGTTCTGTTAAAAAATAATTTAAAAAAAAATAAAAGCTTCCCAACTTTAAAAGGAAATTAATACTCTTTAATTTAGTAAAAAAATTTCATGGCGGGAGGAACAAGAGGAAAGTACTTCTGACTAGCTAGCATGAAGCACCTATGAGCGTGTGTATTGGTCATTCATACAACAAAGTATTTCTGCCAGAGCTAAGATAGCTCGTCTTTAAACAGCATGAGCTGGAGGAAGCCTGCTGGTCACAGGTGATACATGCATAAGACAGCAGTACAACTGTGTTGGAAATCCATGAAATGGATCTCCAAGTAGACTGATAAGCATGCAAAGCCATGAAATTTAGGCTGTGCATTCGTTAGATAGAAACAACCATATATGGCACCTTGCACAATAACACCAGTTCAAATTTAGGAACTGTGTTGCATGATACATGGCAGTAATGATTTATGATGACGGTAACAATACTAATGGTTAAAAAGATCCTGCTTAACCTTCTGCATGTTCTCTGGTAGCAAAGTTCTTCACTTAAGTTTCATTTCTTTAACACAGTAGTAATACATAACCCAAGAGATGACTTAATAGCATACCAATGATGCCACAACAGAAAGTACAAAGAAAATAGACCCAAATTAAAGCTTACGAAGTTCAGTTTACCAACTCTCCACTCTCATGGAGTGTTTGCTATAGCAAACTTAAAAGTTCAGATTCATTTTATTTCTGCCTATCCCCAGGTTTACTAACTCTGAATTAATGCAGCTCCTTCCACAGCCCAAACATGAAAGGACTCTGCAAGTAGCTGAAAGAAACTGTAAGGAGTCCAGGTGACATAGATGACGTACTGTACACAGAATTAGTTTCCCCAGAGTAAGCTCACGTAGCAGCGTTTTGTGACATTCACCATTAAAGTTCAGTCCTTGGAGTGCTGCCATTGTGGTCATGCGCAGCCAGCTCTCTGCTGATAAAGCAAAGCAGAGCTTATAACCAAAGGCCATCTCTCCCAAGGGCAGCACAAAAGTGATTTGAATATCAGGCCTTGGGAAAGGTGGTTTTCTATCCTTAGATGGTTTTATTTCAGTCTTTCAAGGGCTGCTAGGGGGCCAATCAGTTTAAGTGTGTGAGAGTTTACAGCAACAGAACTGTGAAGCTGCCAGAAACCAGAAATAGGTGAAATGTGGAAAAAGACTTGCTGACTTGCCAAAGCAAAATTCCTGGTGTTATATAGTGTTGGATGAAAGACAAAGTATTTTGTAGAAACACAGAACTTGCACAGATCTTATTACAAAGGCTTTGGGGGCTGCTGGGTGGCAACCCTTATTGTGTACTGAGTCACCCCGATTGAGCACAGGCTGGACCAGCTTCCCGAGCCTTCCTCTAGCTTCCCTACAGACATTTCCTCCCAACTCTGATTTACTCCCCAGGTGGGGACCCACATAAGCAGCAGCAGGGCTTCTCAGTGAGTAACTGGGGAGCCCCTGCTGCTCTGGGCAATGCCTCCTCAGCAACTTCCATCAGCAACACAGTGAGAGGACAAGTGAGACAGTAATTGTAAAGTGGGCCCGGCAATTTCTACCTGCCGCAGTTGCTCTCAAGGGGTTAGAGCTCTCTTCATTTCCAAAGCTTGCAGTGGGCCTGACTACTTCAAGCTATCAGACAGGATAGGAACACAGTAAAGCATTAAGCAGCTTCAACTGGTACAATTTCATTCTGCATATGTATCCTTTGGGTCCTGAAGTCTTTGCCCAAAGACTCTTCCATCTCCCAGTCAATTAAGAGAAGGTGCAAAACACCAGAGAAATGGCATTTCATAGGAATTGTGGTGAACAAAGTACATAACCAGCTACATTAAAAGCAGACTTTGAAATGCCACTAGCTTGCTTTGTTCTGAGCACATTCCCAGGGAGAATGTCAGGTCACATAACTCAATTGTTATCTTTACAGAGAGGAGCTCATCTAAGCACCAGTCATAATAAAAATACTAACATTCCTTTTTGTGGAAAACAAATATAAGAGAAAAATGCAGTATCTCTCTTAAAAAAAGCACTTCAAAGATTACCACATGGTCTGTAAATACCAATGTCAATACACCGGGGAGCTGCACTGTTTAACTACATACAGCCTGAGTTACTCAAATGGAGGTAGCAATGTTACAGGCCTTCCCTGTGACACAAAACGACATCGTGCATTCATTTAGACAAACTCTTTGCATTTTATGTTCCTCAATGTCTTATAAAATACCAAGAAATGCAATAGTGTAAGAACAGCATTTCAATCTAGCCTTATATAAAGCACTGTGCTCTTCTGGGCACTATGCACTGAGAAATACCTGTTTTATATATACCATAAAGGGGAGCATCGGGGAAAAAACTGCAGTAATTGAGGTCATATCCTCTGTATTTTTGAAGAACCCTCACATTTTCCCACCATCCATGGACACTTTCAGGTATTTACAGCTAGCCATTTTAATTATATCTAAATATTTATCTCCACAGTGGCTAAATTAGTAGGTATTTAATTCTAGTCATACAAAGACCTGATGGCTGGGTGCTCTCATTTGCCTGTAAACGTGAAACACAAGCCACTGAATTCAATTATGTGGCAAATGTCCACAGGTACTTCTGAGGTATCCAACATAAATCTGTGTTTCACATACTTAAACAGCTCTTCCTCATGCTTAATAGGGAGGGAGGGAAGAAGAAAAAGAGTTGTGTTCTGGTTTTTATTTTAAAATCTCATTTGCAGTTGTACAGCTAAACGTTGGAGATTAATAATAAAAGCGCGTATGTGACAATGCAGAAACAAATGTTGTTCAATGTCAAATACAAAGCAAGATGCAAATTTATTTTTCTGTTAATTAACCAAGCTTTGATCTCAACTGCTCTGATCTGTAAATAAAGCTCACAAGCCAGTTTCAAACAAGTCTGGGAATTAAGTAAACAAAAACCCGTCCCCTAAACCAAAATACTCCAACCCAACAGTCTCCTAGCACTGGTTAGCTAATTATGTTTGCCATTTTTTATTCAGAGGGACCTAAACAGATTAAAACAGGTTAAAAGCTACAGTACTCTGGTGCTGGCCAGAGTATTCAGCCCTCCTCTGAATACCACCAGCCTCTGCCAAACACCACCAAGAACCAAGGAGCAGCCCTGAATATTCTGAGAAATGACAATGGGAAAGGAAATATGGACAGAAGGATAAATGGGAGGACAGATAGACAGAAGAAAGGAAGAGAAGAAAGAACAAATGACTGGTCCCTGGCACTAAATAACATTACATTCTCCTGCAGCTATGCCTAGCCTCTCAGGATCTGGAATATTGTGTACAGTTCTGGGCCCCTCAGTTCAAGAAGGACAGGGAACTGCTGGAGAGAGTCCAGCGTAGGGCTACAAAGATGATTAAGGGAGGGGATCATCTCCCTTATGAGGAGCGGCTGAGGGAGCTGGGTCTTTTTAGTTTGCAGAAGAGGAGACTGAGGGGAGACCTCATTCATGTTTATAAATATTTAAAGGGTGAGTGTCACGAGGATGGAGCCAGGCTCTTCTTGGTGACAAACAATGATAGGACAAGGGGCAATGGACACAAGCTGGAACACAGGAGGTTCCACTTAAATTTGAGAAGAAACTTCTTCTCAGTGAGGGTGACCGAGCACTGGAACAGGCTGCCCAGAGAGGTTGTGGAGTCTCCTTCTCTGGAGACATTCAAAACCCACCTGGACGCCTTCCTGTGTAACCTCATCTAAGTGTTCCTGCTCCGGCAGGGGGATTGGACTAGATGATCTTTTGAGGTCCCTTCCAATCCCTAACGTTCTGTGATTCTGTGATTTGCTTTCCAAGCTCTTTATTGGAATTGTTCAGGTCCTTAACTGGTCTTGGGGGGTGAATCGAGGTGGGGGGGGGCAGGATGGGATTGAAAAGCCTTAAGCTAATTAAGCATGGCTGAGACATGCTTGATGAGATGGGAAAAACACAAAGCTTTTGAAAGGGTGAAAAATCTCCAACCATCTGGTAGTGGTGTTGCAGAGAGAAGAAAGAGGAAGGACAAAGGGGCAGCTCTCATCAGCAAGGAGGTACAGGACTCCTTTAATTACTTGGTCACTGAGACCATTACTGCTCCCAATGCCTGTGAAAGCCCTTGAAACAAGCTTAGGAGGCTCAGCAAAAACAGCAGCTCTTAGCAAGAAAAGTGTCTGCAAGAAAGCAAATTGGAGCAGCTTTCCCCAAGATACGTCCGCTAATTAGAAATTATAAGTAATAGATGGGATTGGTGAGGCCCTTGGATCACAGACTTTTTCCAGCAATGTCTCTCCCTCTCTCCTCTGACTGCCATACTCCAAGGCCCTGCAGATGGTGCTCTCCTTAAATTAATACCATCCTGCCAACCAGAAGAAAGCTTCTGTTGTACTTGGGAATACAGGTGAACAGCCTGCATTTAGGTTTCAAAATGAATGCCCCAGGTGTCTCATCAATATGGCAAGCAGCTGATATGCTCCAGCCTCTTCAGGCCTCTTTAAGGATCATCTGTGCTTTCCCATCTCTAAGACCAGCTAGAGGTCTTAGCATGCTGAATCACAGCATTCAGAGGGCAAACTTTGCACACCAGAGCAAAATCTGAGCTATCTTAGCTCTACATGGCTTTGTCAGCCATGAGCTGCAAATGTGCCAGTGTGATCCAAATGAAGAGCCCTCCCCTGTCTTCTCCTCTCAAATAAGTTGGATACAGCTATGGCTGACTACAGGTGCAGGCTAGCAAAGAGCAAGCTGGTTTTGACATCAGAAGCTGTGACCAAACCCCTGTCAAAAAGCAGCACTACGCTAATTCTTGCTTCAGAATGTGAATACGTGCAGCCTCATTTCCTTCATTCCCACATGTAGATTCTTCTCCAATTATTTCAGCTGTGTGCTGTGATCCAGTCAGATTTGCAAGCTGTGCAAGAGCAGGCTATATCCATTCTTGGATGGGAGACCTCATTAAAAGAAGGAAATGGTACCAGCAATCTAACACATTGCACATTGGGATGCTGTCTCCAGGATCAGATATAAAACCCAGGCCCTGACTACCTGTAGTTAAATATCCCATAGCAGTTGTGATAAGAACAAATGGGATTAACCCTATTTGGCCAAATCTCAACAAGAATTTCTCTCCACTAGGCTCCCCTTGAAAGTTCATTTGGAAAGAGCTCCTGTGTCTTAAACTATCTCATTTTTAATTCAGTACTGTTAAACATTGGCTGCATTTAATGCCAGAAGGAACAGTTTCACAAGCAGATTCTGTGATTGCTGTATATATCAGTTTCTAAGATAACTTGAGTTCCTTGAGATAGGTACCGGATATATATGTATTTCTTATGATCTGCTTTTCATGCTCACACACTTCAAGAGGCAGCTGGATCTGCAAGCAGAACTGCATCCAGAAAAATCTATTCCCCTCCATGACTTATGTAATGCTAGAAGCAGGTAATACTGTTTAAGAAACTACTTCTTTCTTTTTTAAGCAAACTTGCCCATATTGCAGAGCCAGAAGATGTAAAACCAAGCTAAAAGAGCATCCGAACTTTCGGACACTTACCTGAAAAGCAGCTGTGTTCCAGCTGGCCCTTCATGCTGTGGGGGGCTGCAGTACCGCCACTTGGTTACTGAATCCATCAGGTGTGGACTGTGCAGTTCAAGACTCAAGTTTGTATGTGCAAGAAGATTTATGATGAGACAGGCATTTAAAAAATAGACAAATGTATAAAGTGACCACAATAGCTGTAATTAATACATACCAGACAGTTACTACTTTGAAAGATCTCTATCTTCCAGAAGGGGATAGGACAAACAAACCCCACAGATGTCAGTTTTACCACTCCACGACCAGTATGGGAGTTGTGAGCTACACTCCTATAAAAGCAACTGTAAAATACCTACTGCCCCAAAAGAAGGCCCCAGAAAATGAGACCAAAATTCTGGTCTTTTCTGGAGATCCAGCTTTGTAGACCAATGTGATCACCAGAAAGGAGCTCCTGATACCCCAAGAAAGGACTAGGTGTGCTAGTACAGACCACAACAAAGCACTGTAAACATGCGAAGTGAGATGCCAAGAGGTGGGACCAGGACTGAACTGAGATGTGGTCACAGTAGCCATCCAAAACCCTGAGCCATGAGCATCCAAACCCAAGTGAGGGAGAGGGACTGTGCCAGTGCTTATCATTGGCCTCGAACCCTACTGATAAGAGCATGCTGGAAAGAAATCTGAATTTGAGTCCCTCTCTGTTCTGGGAGGGGTTGACACCCAGCTCTCACGTTCTAGAGATCCCTACAAGGCAGCCATGAGGGAAAGTTCCTTCCATGCACAGTGGGACACCATGAACTGCACAGACCTTTCAATACAGAAAAGAGCAAAACAAAGGCAGTGTAGTTGCTGCACACCCAAAACAGCAAGTCCTGCTTAGTTTTTCATCCTCTCCAGACCAGCTGGGTCCTGGGCCACTAGAGGTGCCACGCTCAGATACTGGCACCCCAGAGAGGGGAAGATGCTAAGAAACAGCCTTGCCAACTACGTCTCTGTCCAGTCTGTGAGCTTTTCTGCTAATCTTCCTTGTTACCTGGACAGCTGGAAGAATCAGGCAATAATTTCCTTGAATCGAGCTGCTGGAGTTACGTACTGATTTTTCAGTACAGTGACATCTTATTTTGAAGCACCTGAGGTATCTCCATTTGTGCTCATTTGATACTTTCATGATATGTTTCAGGCTGACAGATCATACATTCACATCCATCAAATGCATTTTAACTGATGAAACACCTTGTAACTATGATAGTATTTGGCCACAAACTGAGAATCTCAATTTTTCCCAGGCACTGAGACAGTGACTTTGCCACCCTGACCCCCTAACTATGTACCATTGCTAGCTGTAGCCAGAAGGCAATGGAGAAAAGATTATTGACTTTTTCTTCTCAGAATCCAAAACACAGTCTAACTGATTTTCTATCCAGGTAAGAATGGTATAGCCTGTAAGTGACTGCTTATTTCCTCCATAGAGAAAATGCTGAACGTGTAAACATGCTGTCTTTCCAGGGCTGTCAAGTAACGTAGATATTGAGTGTTTTTTGACAGGATGCTGTAAATGGAATAAAGGCGGGTTTGGCCTCTGTGGTAGCTATGATTACTGGCAGAGCTATGCCCTTCACAGTAGTGATTGAGGAACAATCAAACAAATAAAAAAGGCTGCACATCTGCAAAGAAGAATAATGAGACAAAAGGCTTACGTGTCCCAACATTTCAGGGTTAAGCTCCTGTACCAGTGAAACAATAATGATGGGTGTTTTGTAGTTGAAATCTGCTGGCTGCAGAAAACTATGGATTTTAAAACTCAGGATAGAAGTCACAAGCAAACAGTGAATCTGAGAGAAAAATCCTTAATTTGAGCAAAGAACAGTGTTAACTAGTTATGGAACAATTACACTACGAGCATCCCAGCATGTATAAGGGTAAGGAAAAGACAATGCCATTACATACTCTTCATGTTTCTCTTGGACCTCTCAAAAAAATCTAAGTGCTTTTGCCATTGCCCATAGAATGTCTAAAGCTGCAACTCGAACTGCATCATCCAGAGCACCTGCTTTGCTGGACTGATTTAATTGCAGCTATGAACACATTCAAAGCACACAGGAGTGCTCCAGGAAAGGACCTGCAGAGCTTATGCGAGACCCAAAAACGAGATGCTGAACTTTTTTGTTAAATAACAGGAAATCCCAAAATGCTGAGATACCACTATTGCATGATACAGGTGCAGTCACACAGATCTAGGAGGTGAGATTAAATGCTGTCTTCTTCCCTGGCATATCATTCACGGTGAATAGAGACAGGGTCATCTTGGGCTGTTGGGCTAACACTATGGGCCAGGTATACTGGTGGTGACCTCACATGCTCATCTGGAGATAAAATGTGATGAAATGGAAGAAAACTGTTCCAGATGGCAAGATCTGCTCAAGAGAACACTCACTTGTCAACTGCATTAGGAAAAGGTGAGGGGACAGAAAACCTGCTGCCAAAAAATTCTGAGTAACAGGCAGAAAAAACAAAGAGAAAATCCAGAGGTATGAGGAAAGAGTAGTGTTTCAAAGATCTGAATGAGATCAGTTGGCATTTTTCCTGCTCTGGGTCTGCAGTAGTAGGAAGCAGATTTAATCTCAGTTGGGGTCATACTCTATCAAGGCAACCTCGACTTTAGAAGTTGTAGACACATCTTCTACCCTGTGTAATAGTCCTTCCTTGTACAGCACTGGCGCCAGAAGCAAGGGCACCTATGAAACCATGGTGTACCTCCCCAGAACAGTTAACACCATGGGAATGTGCAGAAGAGAAAACAGAACAGAGCTGAGTCAAAAAATGTGCCTCCCAACCCACCTGATAGTATACAGAATGAGTAAATGCCACTCTTCTCAATCAAGAACAAGGTTAACTACTCACACCATTGGGCACAACTACAGCAATAAAGCTACTAACTGTGAAATGACAATGTTGTTCCCCTACTCCCTCAAAAGAACAAGCGAGGGAACCTTTGATCCTAGGACAGACACATGCTGCTTGCTTTGAATTCACTCTGGTACTGTACTCAAAATAAAAGACATTTCTCCCAAATCATCTCCTCCCCACTCTCACTACTTGTTTTTTTTTTCCCCACACTTAGTTATGACAGTGCTCCACTCACTCTATTTCATGAAAACACTGGCTAAGTGCAGTTTCTTTTGCTGTTGTCTTAAGTGTGTGACTATTAGCATCTATGAAATAGCTACAAAATAGTGCAACATCATGGGCAGTGTGGCATGTTCCACCCGCTGTACGTCCATATATAACATAAAGCAAGTGGAAACACAAAATTTCCAATTCCCAGAGCCAGCTTAGTCAGATCTGTGCATATCCTATCACAAACAAATTTTATTAGAGGAGGTAGGATTCAAAAATTAATCAGTGCATAACAAAATGAAGCCTCTTTCTGTAGCACACAGGGTACAAGAACATACAATTGGTCCTCGAGGGATCAAATTCTTTCCTTGTGTAGCTCCCTGCACTCCACCAGTCTTGCTGGACATATTCTAATTTAAGACTGAAGTTCCTACTGTTGCAAACAGGAGTTAAGCACACTGTACAGATGCTTCTGTAGTACATTTAAAAAGGGCATCATTTCTCTGGAGGTGTTAAAGCTAATTTCCAGATACAATGTTAACTATGATGCCACCTGTAACAGTGCAGTCCTTGGCCAGTGAGCCCTACTTTTTCAAGTAATTCACCTTTCACTTGTTCCTTGGGTGGCATTTATTTGAAAGAGGTACACATTTCATTTGCTAAGGCACTGCTGCTTCTTTGAAAATCTGAGCTAAAACAAAAGTCTAGTAGACTCGGACAATACCACATGAAATACAGATTCCATTTTCTTTCAAGTTTTCATATGTTAAAAGCGCATTTTCAGTCTCTTAAAGCTCTTCAAGCCTTATGGCTCACAAGTACAAAACATGTAGCATCATGTAATAGTATTATAAACATATAAGAACTTAGAATGACTTCACAGCATCTGCTTTTCAGTGGGATTTTATGACTTCATATTTTTTGGCATTCCTACCATGGGGGGGGGGGGAATAATATGGCACTTCAAAATATTGCATGGAAAATATCCAGTTTCTCCTCCAGCTTCTCAAAGGATTTAATTTTTTTTTATTTCTTTTTATTTTTCTGGATACGGAAGGAGTTCTAAAAATTATTTTCTTTGATTTAATGCTGAGTACGTGTCAATTCAGTACTGTAACATGAGTTAATGAAACCAAAGTCTGCATTGTCAACACTTTCAGCAAGAACAAAGAGATTATATTTTTAAATGAAACAAAAATTGTCAATTCATAACAGTATTTCTTTTCTGCTTACTGAAAATGAAATTAAGAAAGCAATCAAATAGACACAATAAACCTTAAACACTATAATTGTCAAAGTATTCCCTTTTCTTGGGTTTTTTTTCCTTTCCTTTTGTCTTTTTGTCTCATAACCTACCATCAAGCCTGATAACATAAAGTGACTGTGACAGTGGGCAAAAGGTTTAAGCTGAAAGATTCCCTATGTTTTCTATTTTTTATTACAAAAGTGCACAGAAAAAATATATTGTTTGTCATTGATGAAAAAGAATTAAAACTTAAAATTGATCTTGCATCACCTATTCTTTACATACATTCAGGCTAGAAACTGATATACAAAGAGTAATGAAAAGAAACAGATTCATTCTATGGCAGGAAAAACCATGACTTTTTTCCCCCAGGAGACGGAAATCAGTATCTGGAGCAGACTACTGACAGTGTAATAACCACCCCATCCTGCCAATGCATAGTGCTGCTCAGCAAGACCCAGGCAGCACCCTTAGGGAAGGCCTGCAGGAGGTCTGCATCCTATTTGCCGCCTTCCTCAGAGCAGGGGAGGAACATCACTTTGGGCAGCATGTGCTGTTCGATGACTCTACTGCTGCACCAGCTCATGCTTAGAAAATGAAAAAACCCCATTGTCTCCATGGTCCTGTTGGTGTGTGGTCATGACAGCCTGCAAGGGGACATGGATCAGCAGAGCTGGTCCATAGAAGTGATGATTCCTAATAATAATCCTGCTGATCCTTTGCCATCAGTGAAGTAATTGCTGATAGCATCTACTCTTCGCTGACAGAAGAGCCTGGAGACCTCCCAGGTTGGAACTGACAAAGCCACCACAAATATTGGTCTGGCCAAAAAGTAATTACATCTTTCTTTCCTAGGTAAATAAAAGGCGAATTTTTCATGGGAAACAAACCCAAAATTTTATTTAACAATACACTAGCAAACCAATTTAACCTAGCAAACCAATTTTGACACTGCTGTAATTTTAAGGCATCTTCACCATACACACCACATAATGTTTTAAGAGCTTGCACAGCGTTTTTTCCTTTTCTGAAGTAATACAGCAAAATACAACAAAAATGTTCCTTTTGATTTTCCATTTTAAAATGGATGCCAAATAAATAATTGTTAATGAAGTTGTGCACTTTATTGAAAACAAGCTTGAACTGTCAGCTGTCCAGTTACATAATGAATTTGCAGTTCAAAATGAAGTTAGTTACATTTAAAAACATATACATCCATCTATTAAAAAGTCATGCAATTACTTTTTGGCCAACTGAATATAACCACAGACACTGGGACCAAAAATCCTATTACTCTTCTGCAAGCTTCAACATCCAAGCAGAGCACAGAACATGCTCACACAGGGCTTCTCACAGGCATGTCAGTCTCACCTGTCTTCAGAGGCTTTTAAAGAAAGTGACCCCAATTCCATAACTATGCAGAACATTTTACATGTGTTCATGAAAGTCAACATACCGCTTGTAAACTTGGAAAAAAATGTCCCCTCCCCTTCCAAATGTAATCTTTTGCTAGGCTAAAAGATTTCTTTTCCCTGCCTACAGTTATGACCTTCGCTAGGCCAAGAAATTAACTGGATGTACTTTTCTGACACAGCTATGATGCCTTCAGAGAAGCAAAGCATTTTGCACTGGGAAATACAGACCAAACTGCCCTTGGACTGCTGCAGATCAACCACAGCAGGTTGGCAAGCAGAATCTTGGCACAAAAGCTCCTCATCTGGCTGCAATTGCAATTGCAAAGTTCATTTAAGTTTCATGAAGTTCTTGAGAAAATAAAGGCATGTAAAATGAGGCTTCTAAAAATCTAAATGTAACCTCTGGATAAAGGCACTTTTTTGTTTTTCCAATGATAATCCTGTTACTGTGTACCTCCAACTACTTCCAGCTACTTTCTTTGCAACAGTCTACCTCTCTTTGTAGCTTAGAGCTTTAGATACTCAGTTTTCTGGTTCCACAGCACTTCCAGCATTTCTGCAAAAGGTCCAAAGTTGCACCGTTTTTTATTTCTTTGTCAAATATCAATATCTGTCAGAAGCAAATTTTAAAGATGTACTTAAAATTTAGGGCCAGACTATTCTGTAACAGCCCAAAAAATGTCATCAGATCCATTCAGTATGGGTTGTTACCAAAGACCAAACACTGTATCTGATACAGGATACTTATTCTTTTCTTCTTTGGACAACTGAATAAAAGAAGATGGAGCCTTTACATTAGCTGTTCAGAAGCCACAACACTCCAAAATATCTTAGTATTCTTTTATTTTCAAACAAAAAGGGAACATATTTTTAAAGATCTATAAGGAAGATTTTTAAAATCTTTTTTCTTCCCAATATGTCTCATCCATCTCCACTTGAAGCTGAAAGGTTTGGTTAAGAAATAAAGGGTGGCTACAATTGTCTTGACTCAAGAATAAAGATGTCAGATATGTCTGAAAAGATCTTTCTCAAGAAGTATTTCACTCCTCTATAGCCACAATGTCCTATCAATGGAAGTAATTATTTTGACAAAATTTACAATGGTACCAACATGTGTAAAAATCCTATAAATGCCCAACACTGAAACTCTAAAAAAAATTGAGAGCTCTTTTCCTCCAGATTTTGGAATGTTTAATTACCTCCAAGATTACGCCATAAAATTACCTCTCTTGCTAAAGTGAAAATGGATAAATGGACCCAAAAATCCAGCTGTTTAAGTGAAGAATGGATTAAATGATGGCTATAGAGTTACACAGCTATTCATGTATCACAGAATCACAGATTCACAGAATCATTAAGGTTGGAAGAGACCTCTAAGATCATCAAGTCCAACCGTCAACCACCATGCCCACTAAACCATGTCCTGAAGTGCCACATCCACATGCTTCTGGAACACCACCAGAGATGATGACTCCACCACTTCCCTGGGCAGCCTGTTCCGGTGCTTGAACACTCAGTAAAGAAATTTTTCCTAATATCCAATCTAACCCTCCCCTGGCACAACTTGAGGCCATTTCCTCTTGTCCTATCACTAGTTACATGGAAAAACAGACCAACTTCCAACCTCTCTACAACCTCCTTTCAGGTAGTTGTAGAGAGCGGTAAGGTCTTCCCTCAGTCTCCTAAACAATCCCAGCTACCTCAGCCACTCCTCGTAAGACTTGTTCTCCAGACCCTTTACGAGCTTTGTTGCTCTTCTCTGGACACGCTCCAGCGCCTCAATGTCCTTCTTGTAATGAGGGGCCCAAAACTGAACACAATATTGCAGGTGTGGCCTCACCAGTGCTGAGTACAGGGGCACTGTCACTTCCCTGCTACTGCTGGTCACACTATTTCTGATACAAGCCAGGATGCTTGTAATATCTAAGATAGACCCTTTACGAGCTTTGTTGCTCTTCTCTGGACACGCTCCAGCGCCTCAATGTCCTTCTTGTAATGAGGGGCCCAAAACTGAACACAATATTGCAGGTGTGGCCTCACCAGTGCTGAGTACAGGGGCACTGTCACTTCCCTGCTACTGCTGGTCACACTATTTCTGATACAAGCCAGGATGCTTGTAATATCTAAGATATTAATATCTTCATTAATGATATTGAGAGTGGGATTGAGTGCACCCTCAGCAAGTTTGCTGATGATACCAAGCTGGGTGGTGAGGTTAACATGCCAGAGGGATGGGATGTCATCCAGAGGGACCTGGACAAGCTGGAGAAGTAAGCTCAGGTGAACCTTATGAGGTTCAACAAGGCCAAGTGCAGGGTCCTGCATCTAGGTCAGGACAATCCTCGCTACCAATACAGGCTGGGAGATGATGTGCTGGAAAGCAGCCCTAAGGAAAAGGACTTGGTGGTACTAGTAGATGAGAAGCTGGACATGAGTCACCAATGAGCATCTGCAGCCCAGAAGGCCAACCACATCCTAGGCTGCATCACAAGAAGTGTGGCCAGCAGATCGAGGGAGGTGATTCTGCCCCTCTACTCTGCTCTGGTGAGACTTCACCTGGCGTACTGTGTTCAGCTTTGGTATCCCCAGCAAAAAAGGACACTGAAGTGCTGGAGCAGGTCCAGAGGAGGGCCACAAAGATGATCAAAGGGCTGGAGCACCTCTCCTATGAAGTGAGGCTGAGAGAATTGGGGTTGTTCAGCCTGGAGAAGTCTCCAGGGGGACCTTATAGTGACCTTCTAGTACCTGAAAGGTGCCTATAAGAAATCTGAGGAAGAGCTGTTCACTAGAGCATGTAGTGACAGGATGAGGGGTAATGGTTTTAAACTAGAAAAGAGTAGATTTAGGTTGGATATTAGGGGAAAGTTCTTCAATATGAGAATGGTAGATCACTGGAACAGGTTGCCCAGAAAGGTAGTAGAGGCCCTAACCCTGGAGTCGTTCAAAGCCAGGTTCGATGGGGCTTTGAGAAACCTGACCAGTAACATTGTCTCTGCTTACTGCAGGGGGGGTGGACTAGATGATCTTTAAAGGTCTCTTCCAACCCAAGAATGTGTTCCATTCCAACAAGAATGTGTTATTCTATGCTCTATGATTTTATGCTGTTTGCCTTCTTGGCCACGTGGGCTCATTCCTGGCTCATGTTCAGTTAGCTGTCCACCAACACCCCCAGGTCCTTTTCTGCCTGGCAGCTTTCCAGCCACTCATTCCCAAGCCTGTAGCGCTGCATAGGGTTATTGTGACCCAAGTGCAGGACCCAGCACTTGGCCTTTTTGAATCTCATACAATTGTCCTCAGCCCATCAATCCAGACTATCCAAGGCCCTCTGCAGAGCCTTCCTACCCTCAGGCAGATCAACACTTCCTCCCAACTTAGTGTCATCTGCAAACTTACTGAGGAAGCACTCAGTCCCCTCATCCAGATCATTCATAAAGATGTTAAACAGGACTGGCCCCAAAACTGAGCCCTGTGGAACATCGCTTGTGACTGGTCATCAACTGGATTTAGCTCCATTCACCACAACTCTCTGTGCTCAGCCATCCAGCCAGTTTTTAACCCAGCAAAGTGTATGCCCGTCCAAGCCATGCCCAGCCAGCTTTTCCACGAGGATACTGTGGGAGATCATGTCACAGGCCTTACTGAAGTCCAGATAGACAACATCCACAGCCTTCCCCTGGTCCACCAAGCAGGTCACCTCATCATAAAAGGAGATAAGCTTGGTCAAGCAGTACCTGTCCTTCCTGAACCAATGCTGGCTGGGTCTGATTGCTTGGTTGTCCTGCATGTGCCGTGTGATGGCACTCAGGATGATTTGTTCCATCACCTTCCCGGGCACCAAGGTCAGACTGACAGGTCTGTAGTTCCCTGGGTCTTTTGGCCCTTCTTGCAGATGGGCATCACATTTGCAAGCCGTCAGTCAACTGGAACCTCCCCGGTTAGCCAGGATTGCTGATAAATTATGGAAAGATGTAACAAAGACTATTGAGCAAAACTGGGATTAGCTAGAACGGAAATTAGGCTGAATTAAAATTTACAGTAAACAGGCACTGACTAGAAGACCAGCAAAGGAAATCATGTACGCTGCAAATGATTTAAACCATGAAACCTCCCCCGGTCTGTTCTCAAGCCTGCCTTAACATTGCAATGTTCATACAGAAAAAAGAGGGTTAATACAGTTCCCTAAACACGGCATTCAAACAGGCTAAGATGCAACTACATAAAAGCACTAATTGTAAGGGCTGTGTCCTGCTCTGAAGCTAAATCCCTGGATGCTTTAATATCAATTTTTGAAGCATTAATTATGGCATTTTGCTACTTGATTGTGCTTCAGCAACAACCTGCTTCTGCATTTCTGGACTTGTCCAACAGAAAAGAAATGCATCCTTTTTCCGGGGAGGATACTACCCAACCACTCTAAATTTGTTTCTTGGATGAAGAAACTTCCTGGGTCAAGCTCAAATCATATCCCAAACAGCACAATAAGACAAAATATTTTAGTCTGAATACAGAAAAGAGCCAACAGAGAAATGATGGTTCCTTTTGTTCATATTCCAATGCTCTGACAGAACTTGTATCCTCCAATGATTTAAGCAACTTCTAGAGATTATCAGTGAGGAAAATCATCATATTTAATGTTTTTAAGAAGGGAGATAGAAAGAGGTGGGAAGTAAGAAGATAGACGGAAGAGGTAGCTCAGAGGAGAAAACAGCTACATAGTCACAAAAATAAACACAGGTTTTATTTCTATGTGCTGCAAATTGTGTTGTGGAAAAAATGTGCTGAACAAAACTACAACTGAATTCTGTCATTGCAACATGATAGGGCTATTTTCAAGTGTACACATAAAGGGACGGCAAAACAGTCTATTAAAAGTCTACCTACTCAGCAAATAGGTCAGTGATGACCGCTTACTCTGTTTTTTAATAAAGGGATTTGACAATATTCCCTAATCTTATAAGAAACACATATTTTCATTATCCTTTTGTGAACTTGAATGACTGCATTATAGTAGCTGGAAAAAAAAAATTAAAAGTATCTTAGTTTCTCTTTTTTCAGTTGCTCCCTAGTAATATATAACTTAAGTTATGGTAAGGAAAGGGGGAATAAATTGGCACATGCTATATGTTATTACTGATTTGAGAAAAAGTAACAGGAGTATTTTATGAAACACACACAGTGCTTTACATCTTTAAATTCTTCATGGTAATCTGGCCTGTTTTTTATTGCTAGCAATGGGCAACAGTAGTGAGATTGCCAAGACTTTGATTCTTCATTCCTCTAGGCTCCTGGTGCCCTAGCACCAGGATCCATGACTCCTTAGTAATATGCGCTATGGTGTGACCCTGAAGCGGTGAAGACAAATAAGCTATACAGAAAGGACCCTGCAAGCCCTAAAATCCCTCAAAACACATAGATGAGCTGATAGTAAAACTTGGGACAATTAGATCAGAAGCTTTAACCTACTGTTTGTCATAAGTTTGCGAAAACTGAGAAACATCTCAAAACCAGATGACTGAAAAAAATTCCTCGAACATTTCAAAGCCACAATCAGTAACTAAGCAGAAATCTAGCTTTAGGTTGGAAAAGGGACTTTGATCTTTCATGGTCATTTAGTGGCTGCCACAGCTCCAGTGCTGGGCACAGCACAGGTCACAGATGACTCCCATTCCAGGATAAGCTTGGTAACACAAAAAAGAGTATCTAGAGGTAGAACAGAAAGATCAAGTGGTTTGCAGTAAAGTAGTTGCTACGTTTGGCTATACATATAGGTCTAGCACAGGTCAAAACCACTTAAGATCTGTGTATTTCTATTTAATGGAACTAGCAATCCTATGTTACCTTTTTTTCACATGTTCTTGGACAATAATATGCCATTTCATCATATGTCAAATGTACTGTGGATGCTGCTGGAAAACTACTTAACTGAATTAGTTTATGAGTTAACACTAGGGTTAAATGAAATAATGTTACCTATTAAATCTCTGATTTATGCCAGGTAATCTCTTGCCATGAAGAGAAGTCTCTCTCTGGGAAGTAGATCTCATTTTATCAGCCTGAACTTTATAGCTTCTTTTCTTTTTTTACCTCACTTTGTCCAGATCCACCGTGCTTTGTGGTGAATTTCCAAAACTCACATGGCAGAGTAAGTGCACACAAAGTGGAAGCACCTAGCAAGATGAGCACTGAGGGTGCTGTACATGTTGTTATACCCATAAGGATGAAACAAAGCAAGGAAAAGCATTGATTTTCTTTCCTTCTCAAAACCCCGGAAAAGCACTCACTTTTTTTCATGACCCAAAGACAGTATGTTCAGAAGAAGCTAAACAGTTGCCTAAGTGTTGGTACCCTGCAACTAGACTCAACACATTATCTCCTTTTATTATTGAACTGACCAAAAGCTCACTTAAATCAATAAGTGTCCTTCTACAAACTTCAGTGAGCTTTGGATCAAATGACTCTCACACAGGAGTAATACCTGAGTCCCTAGGTAGAAACACATTCCAAAATGTTTGGAAAGAATGTTTTACTTGCTTAGTACTTGAACCTTTTAAATCAGGGGCAGGAAAAGGAAAAGTGCCAAAAACAACCCTTTTCTGACATTACCTTCTTTTCCTTAATGTTGCATATTTTAATAGTAGGTAGAACAGATGGTGGAATAGAATCTCTTCACTGAGGACTAAGTGACAAGTGACTAGCTGTAGGCGACACTGAAGTATTGAAGAGAGGGAAATGTAAAAATAATGAAAGTACATTTCGTCCAACTTGGTTTTGATGAGATGTAAAATAAAAAGTAAATAATTTCTATTAGGAGGACATTAACATAACTACCTTGGTATTTGCAATCAGAGTAAGCTTGTATTATATAATCTGGATTTGCAACTGAGGTAATGCAATATCATTTACCTGGATTTGAAAAAAGGATTATATCAATTCTATTTTCATCATCAGTAATAAAGCACAAAACTGATACGCTTAATATGACTGGTAATAAAGAGATGTGATTAGTCTCAACTTGGATAGGCAATAAAAAAAAAGGCGAGGAAATATGGTTTAGCTGTTTATGAACACAGAAGTTCTATTAGCCTTGGTTTGTAGTGAAGAAAAGTGTCAATATTACTAACCCAGGTTTGCAATTAAGTTCATGTCAATGTGGTTGGGAAAGGAAGTTCATAATTAGGACAACACAGTTAGTATTGATCTGAATTTTCAATAAAAATCATGTCTGTGTTCGCCATTTTGAATGGTAAAATTAATACCTGTGTGCTACAAATGACCATGTAATTATTAAATTGCAGTTACTTCACAATTAAGAATTACTTACATAATATGTTATTTTCTATATAATTATGCCCCTGTTGTAAAAGGTGAGCTGAATGTAGGGTTCCCAGAAGTGTCCAATACTTAAAATTAAACTTCTACATTTCATTGAAAAGTCATTACTACGGATTTAATTACTTCACTTCCAGAAAAAATACTGCTTCAGGAAGACTCTGCTCCAAAAATTGGTTTATTTATTAGAATTACTAGTTTTATTTAATTACTAGTTAAATCTCTATTAATGACCTCACAAATAATTATCATACCCATTTACTGTAAATACTCTCGATGCTTCTAGCGAACATGATCAAGAGGGTACTTAAATGGACATAAATTTGTTGTTTAATCAGCGTTATGCACTTTAATGCAAAAAAGCAATGATGAGAAAAGTTTTTATTTTAAAGTCTCTTTAGAATCTAAGCATGTATGTTTTTGCACTTATTTTCCTATGTAAATCCTGTCCAATATATCAAAACAACACTTAAGGATAAGCAAAAAAGGATTTTTCTTAGGGCAAAAAATAATGCTTTTATGTGCTCTTTCCATGTTTCCTCACAATATAAAGGGAGAATATGAGCCCAGCAGCATTCTCTGTCTCAATCTGTTTTTTAAGTAGTCTCACCTCCTCCTCCTCCTTCTTTTCCTTCTTCTTCTTTTTCCTCTGCACCATGAATCAAAGGTATCTCAACTTGTGTTGTGTCTTCTTGGTTCAACAATGGCTCTGAATAAATATGATAAAAAGAAGATGAACAGTAAGGCTTCTCAGACATAAAAGGATTAACATACACTAGAGAGATTACCATTAAAAGCACTGGCAGAGGAAAAGGATCCTTTTCCTCAAGGGCACAGATTCAAAAGCTGTCTCAGGAAAATCCAAGGGGCTGCAAGGCCTTGATCCTCCAAGATGCTAAGCTTTCTGGGATATTGCACAAAACCCCCACATGCCTAGGTCCAAGCATAAGCCTTCACTGGGAGTCACTGCAAGCCCAGAGACACTCATACTCAGGCATTCTGCTGGACTGAGGACAGAGCATTCAGTGCTCCAAACATATAAGACTGAAGTGCTTGTCATTAAGAGTAAGAAATACAATGTTCTTTCTCTAACAGCTGCAGTCATTAAAAAGTTAGCTTTTATCACCAAGAATCCACCAATACTCCTCTGCTCAGGGTTAAATTTAGAGTTACCATAAGAAGATTCGGCTCCACAGATTTAGCTTAGTAGGTATGGAGAAAGAAAAGCAACTTAAACACTACTGATAATATCCAATCACTAACTAGCATTTTTGCCTGTTAATCTTGCTCTTTCATTTCAAGGCATGTACAGTACCTTCTATTTCCATGCAGGAGCTTTGGGAGCCCAGCTCCAGCCCAGTCCATGCCCCAGCTTTCATCTCCTCCTCTGCAGGAACATCCAGTTGTCCTGTTAACATGACAAATTGAAAATGGCATCAGCATGATGGCTGCATGCAGGGAATGGCAAGCTCATAGGCCATCAATCTAATATAGCATGATACTTTTCAGCCAAGTACTGCTTTTCTTCTATTAAATGAACAATAATGGATTTACTTTATATATGAAAATATCATTTAACAAACTCTAAGCATCAAGTATGTTACATGGCTGGTCAAAACTGACCCTGGAACACTTGTTTCTCTTCTCTTGTAGCTCAGCCTTGACACACAGTTTCTCATAGGAGCTGTTGAAAAGTGCTCACACTTGACAATCAGTCAGAAGGCACAGAATCACCCTACAGGCTTTTAGAAAAACAGCAACCAGTAACATCAAAAAAGAAGGACAATAATAACAATCCTATGTAACCGCAACCAATATGGTTAAACCCACATATTTGAAAATGTGTATCTTTTCCAGCAACACAAGAGATTACTGCACCACAACTGTTTGGCACACAACCTCTACAAGCTGACAGCCCTTTCTTAAGGTGACAGAGGTCACGCTGAACACCACTGAAATGCTGAAACTACAAGAACTAAGGTTCCCAACTGGTTTATTATCTCTGTCTTAGAGAATCTTGATAAAAACCCTTACCTTCAGCTTGATCTTGTTCACACCCCACAGAATGCACTGGGTCACTCTCCTGCGTGCCCTTGGAGTCTTTCAGAGAGTCTGAGGAAACAGCAAACAAACAAACAAATCCTGCAGCATTTTTCATGCTGGAAAAGTCTCGTAGTTACTTCAGACACAGGTAGCCCTTAGGTGCTAGCTTCATATTTGGCATTCTGATATGCTAACAGATTTTCTATCTGTTTAACCACAGCCTTGTAAACTACAAAAGTATACTCATGGGTTTCAATCATTCAGATTTATTTCAGAATCTGTACACTTACTGAGCAGTTTTTGCCTGCAGTACAAACCGTAAACAAGCAGCTGGCACAAAAGGATGGCCTAAGAATAATCAGCAGTGCTACCAGGAATTTTATTTCTAATTAATGGAGTGGCACAAAAGTGGGAGGAATAGCACAAGCCACCTACTTGGTAAATAAAATGATTTCTTATTTATTTAGAGCAAGACTTTTTATGGTTGGATTTTCAAAAGCTTGACAAACATTAAATCCTATAAATCCCAGTGCAAATCCTAGTCTCATTTCACTTGATGACAGAACTCCCAGGGTCATTATCGTGGCCAAGACTGCTTTTCCTTTTGGGGCAGTCCATCAGAATGAACTGCCCAAAGCCATACTTTGAACCAGCAGCACAGAGAGGTTTAAATTAGATTACATAAGTCCAATCAGTATGCTGTCTGCAGTCTTCATAAACATACGGCATTAATTTGTTGTGTTGAACAACAATTTCTGACAAAAGCCACTCAGTTTTTGTGTGGGGATGGAGAAATGCATCGTTCCACCACAGTCAGGAAATCACAGCAATGCAGACACCCGTTTTAGCTCTGCTCATCCACATAACACACAGCTTTCACTGGATAAAGAGCTCTCTTTGAGCCTTGTCAAAAAACACTGCTGATCTAACTGTGGTATTTACCTCAGGGGTAAGTACACTTGAGGTCACAACAACGGTAGCAGACAATCACTATTTGTGTTCTAGAGTGAAACGCTTTCTGAAATCTACTAGATGGAAAACTTAAGTAACAGTGCCAAAAGATCTATGGTGCATGATAATAAATTATTCTATGACAGTCTTGTTACAGCTCTACTTCAGGAAGGTCCCTTTCTACAATATAGCAGAGTAAATCTTACCATATACCAAAGGATGCCTCTGTAATACTCTGTTCCTGAAACTTGCCAAGAATAATCTCTGATGGACACATGAGAAAGCTGGGTTGTTAACATCTGATTCAAATTTAATAATCTGTAGAAAAGTTATGCACTGAAAGTGTGTGGCTTTAATTAACTGCAAATAATCCCCCAAGGCAAATATTTAATTACCTGCACAGCTTCTTACTCCTTTTGTGGCATGACAATAAGTTTATAAATCCAAGTTTGAAAGTAGAATATCTTACTGGTGTACAATTTGCTAAAAATTGCCCTTGGTGCACTTTTTTTCACCCTACTGTGAACTTCAAAACGCTACTCACTGCTATCAGCTGGAATACTGGGCTGGCCTCTACATACTAGGATGCCACATTGAGCTATGAGTTACAGAGATTATCCTATCAGCCTGAATCAGAGCAAAAAATAGATCAGAATTTCAGCATATTCCAAGTTTAATCAAAAAGTCAGTTGAAGGATCTGTTGATATAAATGGGAATGGCCCTAAGAATCTGTAGGGAATTTTTCAAGTAAGCTTTAAACCCATTGAGTGATATTCTGGCTTTGCTGAAGTTTTTTCAAAGCTTTCAGGATATCAAACAAGCCAAGATTTGTACCACCTGTAGCCCCATACCCTAAATTATTTTTTTTTTTCTGTATTATTTAGTTGCATGCCTGTAAAAGGAACTGTACTGACAAAGCTGGAATCAGAAGTCCTCTGCCTTAAGTACTGTGCATACAGGGCCCAAACACACCCTTCAAACAGCCAAAAGTGACAGTCAAGTGTGATATTACCTGTTATGAGTGGGAGAGATGCACGCAGCTCTGTCCCATCAGACTCTTAGAGCTATTTTATCCTATACCTATTGCACAGTACCTCATACTCCCAGCCTTGTGTCTTTAATCTCAGTTCACAGGTGACACCTTTTCTCCCAGAATGAGGAATGACTCCAATTTCATGCAAAAATCAATCCCCAGCATCAGAAGAACATTTATGTGCTTTGGTCAATAATAACAAATGGAATTTAAGGAGCCTCACGCCAGGCTGATGTATGTGCACCATCACGCTGCTGTTTGTTGTGGAGTATTGCATAGCTTATGGCAAACTATGGTTATCACACAGTGCAGGTAATTGTCCCTACTCCCACCTTTTGGCACAGCTGGCAGTCTGACACCACAGCTGCACTGACTGCCAGCATTAGTCACCACAGCTAGAGACCATCTATGCCATTTGGCACATCTTCACATATTCCCATAGCTGGCTCTGCACAGTTTATTGTTTCAGGACTGTAATTCTGTGTTAAACTTTCATTTTGATCATAAACGGTTTTGTAATTGCTCAAGAGTTTAAGAAAGCAACTTAATTGCACAGAATTACAAATTACGCCAGGCAATATGCAATGATAATTTTGCACAAGTTATTTTTTGTAAAGCATGTTTCTGAAAAGAGCAGAACATGGACAGGTGTTACTGCTTACCAAGGAAGTAATAGCTGCTGGCTCTTATTTCAGCAGTAGAAATCAGTTGTGGCATTAATATGCAGATTCTGAGTTTCAGAATCTTAAGGTCAAGACCATATCAAAGATTTTTCCTTTTCAAATGCAAATATTAGATCAAATATTCAAGTCAAAAGGTCCAAAGACATATTTACTTTTAGGATTAACAAGAATAAAATAAAGCAATGGAATAAATCCAGATTTATGAAGAAAATCTGAGCCAAGGAAAAATGAAAGTGTAAGATCAAATGTACTAGTAAATAAAAGCTGTTTGCAAATTGGATATAAGGCAGGAGTGCCACCTCCATTTATTTCAGTTGGCAAGCAGTGGTGGGAATACCACCAATACTGATGATACACTACTTTTTGTGTGCAAGTTTTCAGTAGGGTAGCGGTATTCCTCAGGCTCTGGTGGTTCCCTGTGCTTGCTTAGCCCTTTAGAGCCTTATGGAACTGGGCATAAGCCAGTATCATAGTCCTAAACAACTCCAGGGTCTACAAAAGCTCTGGACATCCCTAAAGCCTTCATCCATCTCTAACTGGTGAGGGAACTAAGTATGATTTTTAAAGTGGCATAAAACGGCATTAGCCTTTTCCTAACACAGCTACTTGTCTGTTGAGTCATACTAGAGAATCCAAGCCAGAATATAATCTCAGAGCAGAGTATGCTTAGTTTTTTAATAGCACACACTGGGCATCATTTATCCTGGGTAATTACAAATTGGTACTGTAAGGGTTAACGTTCCTCCAGGCAAGACTGAAAATCATCAGAGTTTCTGATACTGCAACATAGCACAGTTCCTAGTGTCATCATTGATCACACATGAATGAACCAAACATGACATTTAATGATGTAAATGAACCAAAGATAGGCCACTTTTATCTACTGCACATCAAGTGCTGAAGTGCTTGTTTAAGCCTGAGCATATGAGCTGTTAGTTCCTTCAAACCTACTTTTACTTGGTGGCTGCAGCGTCCACATAAGTAATGCTGGCTCTGCACACCTCCATTGTATTGAAATAACTGCCTCATGGTTGAATGCACCTGAGAATTAGCTTCAACCTTACTCTCCTTTTACTCATAGAGAAAATATTCAGACTGTAAGTGGGTCAGAATACTCCCCAAGTATATACACTGTTCCAATGTATCAACTGTATATTGAATTCAACTCCCAAGCAAACTCTGTTGCTTGCAATAACTTCGGGAGAGGTGCCTGAGGACTGGAGGAAAG
>NW_010165832.1:27283-29427 GCF_000695765.1 Mesitornis unicolor | reverse complement strand
GGCGTCCCTGCCACCGCGACCCGGCGGCTCCCTGCCTGCCACGGCGCCCTCCCCGCCCCGGGTGCGCTCTGTTTGCCTGCTATTTTTGGCAGCCTCCGAAGAGCTCCTCTTAGGCTATTAATAATGAGAGTGCGAAATTCGTTTGGCCTCTCCTATATAAGGAAAGGTAGAGGCTTAGAGGCAGCTAAATATACTGGCGCGTGCGGGAGCAAGCGGGGAGGCTTTGGCACCGCGTGTGGAAAAGAGATTGTTTGAACAATGGAAAGACGGACTCACTGCGCATGGGGCCGCGGACGGACGGACGGACACAGGGTGACGGTGCCCATGGACCTGCACCCGCATCGCACCCCAATGCCCCTCTCTTTTCCAGTCTCTCCCAGGGCAGTGACCGAACGCTCCTGTCCCAGCTCTGTCACCCTGGGGACAGCTCCTGTGGTCGGGGGCCACACCAGGGTGTCACTGTGTCCCCAGGAGCCACCAGCATCCCTGCAGTGCCCTTTGCTCACAGGGGTACCCCCATCCATCACCGCAGAGGGGCTGTCTCAGAGCTGTTCCCTGCTCAGTGAGGAGGTCGTTACCGTTGTCGTTACCGTTGTCGTGTCCGTGTCACCTCCACAAGTCCCGGGTGAGGAGTGGGAGCTCCTGGCAGTACGGCCGGGGAGAGCCTGGTCTGGATGAGGCGAAGCAGCAGCAATTTGGGGAATCCTGGTGACAGGAAGGCGCTGGGGAGCAGCGCCAGGTCCTCACGGTCGGACAAGGACAGCGCAGGCACAGGGTGAGGATGTGCGAGAGAAACAACCCCGCTCCGGGCAGAGCCTTTTTCTTCTTGAACTCCTCCAAGCCACGGGCGCTGCCGAGGGAGGGACAAGTCAGGGAGCTCGGGGTGTATTTAAGGCCACACTGAGGTCCCCAGCTCCATCACCGTGCGGCAGCCGCCCTGGTCTAATTAATTAATGTTCCTCTGCTCGTTAGGAGGCACAGCAACCCCAGGTGCGGGTGCAGGCTGAGCCCCCCACTCTGCTGCTGTTCGGCTTTGCAGCAAAATCAACCATCAGCCCCCATTGGGGAGCAGCCAGGGGACCCAGTACCTGGTCAGGACAGCAGGGCCCTGGGGGCTGAGGCTGGAATCCACTTCAAGGAGCAGAAGCCAATTTTGGTTGTGCTAAAGCAGGGTCCACAGTGTGAGGCTGGGCATCGCCTGCTCCCTGTGCCCAACACCCCGAGCGAGGACAGGACTTGGTCCCTCTCAAGGGAGCTCCTGGCAGCCCCGGTGGCCGCACCAGCAGCAGAGCCCCCCCGAACACCACGGGGACACGAGCAAAGGCGGCCCCGTGGCCACAGCACCCACCAAAACCCCGCTACTGGGCGAGAGGAATGAGGGGAGCCCCAGTTCTCACTCACAGAGCGCAGGGGTCTCATTAGGAACCGTCCCGTGGCTGACACTGGAGAAGGGAAGAAGCTGAGCAGCAGCAAAACCTTCCCTGTTTATTCGCAAGAAACATTTTGGTTTTAAAAAATTGCTTTTAGTCTTGATGCAAGCAACACTGCAACCAGCAGACACCGTTAGACCAAGTTCAGACAGGTTGGGCAGCCCCCGCTGCACAGGAGAATGAAGAAAAGATTCGAGAGCAAACTATTTTGAAACTAAATCGCAGCATTTGCCTCAAACATCGTCACTGGTGTCTGAACGCGTTAAAGGAGACAACAAACCCCAGTGGAGCTGCTGGTTCACCCAACAGATGTCCCAGCGTTTCACTTGCACACACGGGTAACTGGGAGCAGCGTCCCTAATTGTGAAATCACGATGCATAGCAATGCAGAAACCTTCCCCAGCAAGGTCAGCCCCGCCGTGGTGCGCAGGGACCGAACCGGCAGCGAGCCCAGGGACACCCCGGGGTGCCAAAGTAACAGCCTTGCTGTGTTAATGGGGCGCTAAAGCAGACCCCGTCCCCGGGCCAGGGGCTCCTGCCTGGGCCACAAGTCCCTGCCCTCGGCCTGGGGGGGTCTCCTCGCCTCCCTCCGTGTCCCAGGCCTTTGAGGCTGCGGGTGCTGCGTCCCCATTGCATGCACAGGGGGGTTAAAGGGGAGCAAGGAAGGGCTGCACAGCCCGGGAATATCAACGGGAGCTGGGAGCAACGCTGGGC
>NW_010165832.1:0-27248 GCF_000695765.1 Mesitornis unicolor | reverse complement strand
GAATGGCGCCCTCGCGGAGCCGCTGGGTGCGGAGGGAGCCGCACAGCGCACTGCAGGATGCAGCCCTCGCGGGTTTTGCCATAAGCAGCTCAATGCACGCTTAAAGATGAAGAAAATAACTCAAGAGAGGTGTTGGTGATGAGAGCCGCACGGGTTTTAATTCTTCCTTCTTCCGTAGCAAGAGGCCAGGTTTGACAGCTCGCTCTGCGGCTCCGTGAGGGCACCGATCCCTGCAGCAACCAACGCCTGCGGCTCAACCCAGCCCAAATCTGCTGCAGGGGAGACCTCCCTGAGCCGGGCAGGAGTGAGAGGCTCCGAAAGCACCCGCCCCATGGACCAGAACCAGCACCAGTCCAACCACCCTCCCCTAACACCCAAACCACCTCCAGGCACAGCCCAGGACCGCGTCTGACCCAGCCCTGCCGCTTCAAACCCTCCTTTTCCCGCAGTTTGCTCATCTCACGTCCAAGTGAAAGGAAACGCAGCAGAGGCCATCGCACTCACAGCAGCAGCAGCAGCTGCCAGCGCCGGGCTGTGCCCTCGGAGGTGCAGGAGCATCCCCACGTTGGCCGTCCCTGCGTGTGGTCCAGGCGCGATGCGGGAAGGGGCCGTAGGGACAGCAGGAGCATCCGGGAAGGGGGAACCAGGCTCGGAGCTGCATGCAAGGTGCACAATTCGGAGGGGGGCTCCTATTGCGATGCCGGCGAGAGGTGAGCCCCATGCTCAGGGGAGCAGGAGACTCCAGCGCTGGTGCCCGAGGATGAAGCCGAGTGCCCAGGAAAATAAACTCAGCGGCAGCCGTGAGTACGTTCAGCGAGGGGACGCTCCCCCGCGTTCAATAGTGTTTAATCTTCACCTAGCTCAACACAAATCAGTAGTGCAGCAATATAAATACAACCGAGGAAGTTAAAGCCTTTTGGCTTTCATAGCTCAAGAAAAAAAAAAAAGAAAAGAAAAATAAAAGCCAATGAAACAAGTTTCCAGTTTTTAAATTAAACGCAAGGGAAGGCAATAAACTGCCCGCCCACCACTGAGGAGCAGTGGCATCCTTCATGCCAGCAAAGGGCCGATTTGTGCCTGAGGACGGGGGTGCAACTCATGGAAGCAGCACAGTGAGGGGTTCGGGGAAGGGGAGCCACGCTCTGCTCCCCGGGCAGCACCGACACGGCCCTGGCGCTCACAGGTGATGCCCTCGGTACCCAGAGCTCCCTTTTCCACTGATGGACACCGTGTGCTGTGTGGCTGTGTCAGGAGCTCTGGGCCATAACGTGGGGGTGCTCGGCTGCCGGGGGAGCAGCAGGTGGCTGGGAACTGGGGAAACCAAGCCCTGTTTGCCTGGCTTGTGCAAATCTTCAGGGAAAAAAACCAGTAAACCACAGTATATGGCATTTCCTAACCGAGATATGGTTTATGTCCAGACTCGCGGACGGCTTGGGACCACCAGAAGGTGCTGGGGCCACTGAACGACATCTCACAGCAGATGCTGGATGCAGGGAGCAAAGGTGGGTGTCCTGCCCCGGCACCCAGCGCTTGCAGCAGAAGGGGTCTCCTAGCACAGCCCATTACCACAGAGGGGTCAGCTCCTCACGTCTGAACAGGCTCCGCTGTCACCAACGCTCCCCGTGAGGAAACCTGACCACAACTCAGCACAGCTACAAATCCCTCTCCTACCTGCAAGCGGATGGAGTGTGACCATAGCGTTTCGATTGCCCCTCCTCGACACTCCAAAAAGCAGCCAAGTGCATGTGAAAGGACAACTCTAAATTAAATTAGTGCTTAAACCATTCAGGGAAGGTGGGAGTAAAGGAGAACGAAGCTGTTTGACAGCAGGAGTAGCCCGTGGTGGGCGAATGGAGCCTGGCAGGAGCTCAGAGCACCACTCAAAGCACAGCTCCAAGCACAGCCTTGACCTTCCTTCTCCGAGCAGCTCCAAGCCCTCGGGTGTTTCCTTCACTGCAGCCCGAGGGGGACAGGAGGGTCCTGCACGTTCACAGCTGCTCCGAGTGGCTCTGTCCTGCCGCTCTCCGGATGCCAGCGCTGTCCTTTCTCAACGCTGGGGTTCACAGTTGCCTTCTCCTCCCTTTGATTTCCCTTGAAGTTCAAATTCAAGTACAACCAGTTTGAACTGAATGAAAAAAGAAACCCACGAGAACAGAGTCATTCTTTTGTGAAACAAGTTAGCAGCGTTGTCCCAACCAAAGCGGCCTCCAAAGGCCCCTGCAGCAGAGGGACGGGAGCCTTCCCCGCTATAGGATTTCCTCCCGCTGGTTCTTGGGTTTCAGCGCCACTTGGCCGTTGCGCACGGAGCCGTTCTGGCTGCGGAGCAGTTTCCCTTTCTCGCGGTCAGGCCAGGTGAAGATGGCCTCGTCGCTGTCCAGCTCGGACTCCGAGTGCATCAGGCTGGTGTTGAGGACCTGGGCTTTCTGCCTGCCACCTTCGAAGGAGAGAGATTCCCAGGTTAGAAATGCTTCTCACCCCGGTCAGACACCTCGCCGCACTCCATTCCCCCTCGTGTCGAAGGGGCAGCCTAACCAGACGTGTTTGTGTCTGTCACTTATTCCCTCAAATGCTGAAGCCAAAGTGCTCCCGTTTCAGATACTTTGGCACAACAGGGGTCACGCAGACACTTCAGGAGAGCGCAAAGCGCCAGGTAGGAAGGCAAATGATGTTACCAGAAGGGGCTGTGAGCATTCGTGGGAGCTGTGCCTCCCTGACCTTGCTCGGGGCACTGTCTAGAGAGCTCTGAGGGCCAAGGGCTGTAGTAAAGAGAACACGCAGGTGTGCGAGGGAAGATCACTACCCTCCCTGCTCCCATCTCTGCTGCTCTTGCCTGCAAGGGAAGAGATAAATTAACAGGCTGAACTTAGATTAATGCACAAGGACGGGAGAGAGACATTCACCGATGTTGTCAGCAGAGGAAATATTTAAATTTAGCTTTTCCTTAATGGAGAAATGCAACATTTCCTCTGTTAGCAGAATGCTCCCTGGACGTATCTAGCAGGGAAAAAGACTTTAGTCAGCAGCCAGCCTCGGAAGCAGCAAGATGGGTTTGGTTACCAGAGAGCAAACGGCTGAGGCACATTTGCTGCAGAACAAGGAGCCCTTTATTTAACAGCGGGGCTGTTCCATGTGAGGTGGCAGATGGTCACATTAAAGCAGAGCTGGGTGCTGAGGGAGGACAGAACACGTGGTTTTAGTTCAAGGGTATCCGTGTTGGTGCAGTTGGGACGCCCGGGTCCTCAGAGGAGTTGTTGGATCAGCTCTGTCGCTGCCATGCCCTGCAACGCTGCTGTTGGGCACTGCTCACTTTGCTGGAGCACCGTTACATGGGCTCATCAATGATTTTCCATGGCAAACAAGGGTCAGTTAACGCACAGTTAAGATAACCCTTCCTCAGGACAAAACCAGGATGCAGGCTCTTGTTTGAAATGTGTTATTTCAGCGCTCCCCAGCATTCGGTGTCACTGTCACTGTCTGTCACTGTCCCACCTCTCCCTCCTTTCCCAGTCACTCACAGGCGACCATGGCTTGGTTCAGGTGTCAGAGCCAACCGCAGCAAAAACGCTCACGTCTGAAATAACTCCAGGATCTTTGCAAAGTGCCTGACAGGACAGCAATGCAGACAGGAAAGCGCTGGCTAAGAACACTGAGGATGAACGACGGCCTTTCTGGAATGGGCCAATGGCTTCTGGCAAGAAGGGAACAGCCAGAGGAGAGTGGAAAGCCTCAGAGCAAGAGGAGTTACAGCCAAGACCCAGTGTTGGGCCTCCTGGATCAGGCTGGTCTCTGCACAGCCTACATGCACCCACTGACTACTTCTGAGATAGGAAGTGGAGACTTCAGGACCAGACCAGTTTCAGCTCCAGTTTCTAAACCAAAGCGTGAGATAACTTGACTAAATACCCCATCTACCGATCTGAAACAAGCTCTCAGATCTTCTGAGGCTCGGCTGTCAGTGCCAAGCATCACGTTTGTTTCACTCTGTGATTTTTAAGTCCACGGAGGAAGAGTGTTCTTAGTCAGCAACCTGGAAATGCTGAGCTCTTTCCCACTCAAGTTTTACCTGCTTTGGGATTTGGTTTTAACTCCAGGCTTTCTTGATCCGTCGCATCCAAAATCTTGTATTTGCTTTTTCTTTTGGATTTTCCTTTTCGTCTAAAGGGGAAGAAAAGGAATTCAGAGGCATTGCTAAAAAAGCTGGAAGGAAAAAAACAACTCTGATCTTCAAAGCTAGAGTACTTGCTTATTTCAGATTATGTCCATATCACAAAGCAAAACATTAACAACATCTCTTCAGTCGCACATTCATAGGCTAATCCAAATCTTCCTTCTTAACTGAGCCCAGAGTTCTAGGACTTTGATGTTCTACTTGAAACACTGAGACACAAAAACTACCATCCCAGGGCCGTGCAGATGAGCTGCTGGGACACGGGTTTGCAACCTTCACCTCCCACTGCAGCTACTTGGCTCTGCAGCTCTGACAGAGCCGGGTTACGGCCTCAGTCCCACCTCTTGCAACAGCAGATCACCATCCAGGACAAGATTCCACAGGCAACCACAATGATGAAGGATGCAATGATCACGTACAGCACACTCCACTCTGAAAGCAAAAGAGATAAAGATGTTGTGGCACCTCATACAGTCAGTGTGTGCTTTTGATGACTGTTCTTGAGAAACAAAGAGAAAGGCCTGGCCCTTTGCAGAACCGGAGGTTAGCACCCCTGACAGCACCACTAACACCTACAGGAGCCGGAGGTTTGAGATCCTGTGTGCACACTCGCTGCACAAGGGCATTTTCAATGTGTGCTGATTTATCAAATTTGCTTTCCTGTGGCAGGAAAGCCCCTGTAGGGGCATAACAGAATAAAGGTGTGATTTGTAAGCTAAGAGTGGACTCAACTCCTAGTGAGTGTTCACCGAGAGGGTCTGAAGAGGAGTTGATTCCCTAATCCAGTATCAGCAGCCTGGAAGGTAACGTGCAGCAAGACCAGGACAGGGACTATCTCCTCATAGGGGCTATCTCCCTCAGGGACTACTCTGCCTGCTCTGGGTTTCAAACACTGTGAACATCCCCAGGGAGGTGGCACGTACCACAGTTGCTTTCGCCGTCCCCCATCCGCGCCCTGACGAAGTTCTCCATCCAGAAGGGGTCACAGACGCAGCGCTTGGTGAAGGAGTCACAGCGGCCGTGCTCAGAGCAGTTCAGCTGACACGCTGGGGACCAAAACCAGCAGGGTGAACGGAACGACTCGCACGCCAGGCAGAAAGGGGACAGCAGAGCTCAGTGCAGCCAACCCCACAGGCTCTGCCTTGAATCCTTTCACTCTGCAGCTCACCCTCCTAGCTTAGCCATACAAAGCGCACACATAAGCACCGAGGTCTCATGTCAAATCAGAAAGTCACGCTTCCCTAACAGCATAACACTCTTAACACACCTAATAAATCATGATTTTCATATAAAAGTTATGGAATTTGTGTATTTCTTAAGCAAGTGTTTTTAAGTAAGGTTTTGATTTTCATACCTGTAATGAATTGGTAAATAACTGATTAATGCATAGTCTAACAGAGTTATTTTTCTGCTTCCCATTTGCTAACACAAATGGAGTGAGCGTGTGTGTGCGCGCAAGGTGTTTCAGCACACGTGAAGAAGGCATCTGAGAAGGGAAAAGGCAGTAACCCACACCAGAGTGACTCTTACTTACTGACTGTGTTGATTTCCAACGCCCGGAAGATGAGGAAGTCTGACTGCTGTTTCCGCAGTTCATTTTTCAGCGTCCAGGCTACCTCTCGTCCTTTGAAGATCTGGTGGGGAGGTTGGTTTTGTACAAAAAACACCATCTTCGTGCTGAAAATCAGACAAAAACGATTATCTGCTGTTTCTCCAAACATCACAGAGCCACTCTCCCCAGTTAACCCATTGGAGGGATTTATTCAGAATCCCAAATTTATTTGAAGGCCACATTTCTGGCCTCGAAAGCAATAATGGCACAGAAAAAGCCAGAAAAAACAAGTGTGGAGGATACCGTATGCTGCATCTTTTATTGCACTCACTTTATGACAGAAGAACTTGCTCCCCTAGGCTTGCTAGCCTTGCAAAGCCCTGTGCATCCTTCAGATTCACAGAAGGATGTATGAATGTTTCAGATTTATTATTACCAGGGAGCCTATGAGTCAAAAGGTTATTAGTGAAGCCCTCAGAGTATGCGAAAAAACAGCAGCTGGGGTGGGGGGGAAAGATCTTTTTAAACAGTACAAGTTACTTTGATAGCTGAGGCAAAAACGGGATTTTAAAGCCACCTGTCAGAAAATAATCTCTGTTCTTTTATAAAACTTCCCACCCTTTTGTCTGCTTAATAAACATACAAACAGACGAAGCATTAATTACAAGAATCCCTCACCTGCCTGACTCAGTGAAGAACAGTGGCAACTGGCCTGGTCATGGCAGAGACAGCAAGGTGCCATTACAACAGAAAGTGCTGGGTCCTCTGTTCTGAGCTCTTTAGGTCTGCACGGACAATCAATTCTGATTTGACTGCTACAGCGGGCAACGTGGACACGAAGGAATCGATACATTACTGAACCCAGGAAAGTCTAAAGCAAAACTGCAGATCTATTGCTGACTTGCTGTGTGACTTAAAGCACTGAGAAAAGATGTAAGGGATGTGCTTCATCTGCCTTAAAACTACCCCCCCCTTAGTAAAAGTTAAGTGTAATACTGCACTTATTTCAGCAGATTACCACTCTGCCCTCGAGGAGTCTGTTGCCATGCCGCTCACATGCATGTTCAGACATCCTCAAAGCACCTACAGTAACGAGACCGCTGCTGGTACGGAGATTTGTGCAGCTCTTGCTGTGACAACCTCCAGCAAGTTTTGTGCAGAGGGGTGAGTTTCCCAGACCAGCCATTTGTGCAAAGCTGAACCTGATCGGGTATTTTCATGCCAAAGCAGCACAGCCAGGGTCCAGCTGGGCTGAAGCATCCCTCGTGTGACTTGCTGGTACTTGGAGATGAGCAACACGGTCCAGGCAGGCGACACGGCCCTGGCCTACAGCCCTGCCTATAAGCAAACTCCCACTTGTTTAGAAGAGACCAGCTGTAGTTTACTGTAAGCTCAATAGCAGTCAAAACCAAGTTTCCTTTATCTCTTCAAACAAAAAAATACACTGGTTTTTAACCCTGTATTTTACATTAAATTGAAGCAGCTGTGTAGGCAGTAAAGCTAATGTAAAACCACAGAGTTTCCATGCAGGGCTACTGCCAAGGGGATTGCTACACCACCACCACCTCTGTGTGGCATCAGTGTTTCACCAAACTACTCCTGTAGCAAGCCCCCTTATTTCCCCAGTTGTAGAAGATCCTTCAGATAGCCTTCACAATTTTCAAAACCAAACCAGATTAGTTCTTTTTTTACAGATTTCAGGGGCAAAGACGTCAGCAGCAGCAAACAGCTTTAGAGGACAATGCCTCCAGAGGGGAGAGATACCCAAGACCTGCTTGGTGAGACACCTTCTCTGACCTCAGCAACCAGGAATATCAGTTTTAAGCAATTTCTCCACATTCAGATTTTCCAATCTGCTTCCCACAAGAAAACAGCCCTTGGTTTACTAAACCCTCAAGCAATTCCCCTCATGTGCACTCCCAAACCCTACCTCTGCTCAGTGTAGGGCTGGATCTTCTGCACCGTGATGTCCGAGTCGAGGACCCCCAGCAGAACACCTATCTGCCGGATGAACATGCCCTTCTGCCTCTCGGTCAGCTGGCTGACATTAACATCCAGAATGATCTCCACGAGGTTATTTTTCCTAGGATCTAGTGAGAATGTAGACGAGAGAGAGATCTTTAGACCTTTTATTTAACAGACCGGTACAAGTCAGGTTTCTCGCATCTTTCCAGAATGATTCTGCTTTGAACACAAAATCAGAGTCTCAGTGCAGAAGGACAGAAGCCCATGACTTTCCCAGGTAAAGTCAGCCTCCAAGAACCATGTGGAAATGCAATCATTTCCTCCAGACTTCTGACCTTTTATAGTTCTGAGCTGGACTAGACTACAGATTTTAACCTGTGGACACTGTATCCAGACAAAGAGGGCTTCCTCCAGGCAGAGGTGGTACAGCACAAAACCCAGACTCACCAGGTTTGACTTCCACTGTGCTCCTTTCCACATCACTCTCTCCTTTGGCATCTGTTACTCTGAGGTGGAATGTGTACGTCCCTTCTACCAGGTTGGACAGGAGGAGAACAGGATGATGGTCTGAATTATTTAACACTTCCTGGAAGGCAGAACAAAATAAGTATCAGGAAAGCAAGGATGAAAGGATCATCATACTCATGGATATCCCTAAAAGGTAACAGATGCCACAATCAGCTTTTCATTTCCTCGGGAGCTGTCAATGCTACCTCTCACTGACTTGTGGGATGCTGCAGATAGACAACTCAAACAGAAACCTCACCCCAGCTGCAGGGCTCCCCTCATCCCGGGTCCACAAGTAGCTGACAATTCCCTTATCGTCAGAGGACTTCGATCCATCCAACTCGGCTGTATTTGTGGGCAAGGTGATGACAACATTACCAGCAATCTTTGCAACTGGCGGCTTGTTGATCTCTAAGCAAACAGAAAGCAAGCAGTTAGATCAAAAACTGGTAATGCCCCATCAACACCTACTGCATCTCCACTGTAACCCAGAAATCCCTGTCTGACCCTGGGGGAAGCGAAAGGAAATGATGCACTGCAGGATTCAGCTGAAGATACAATTCTTCCAGAAAAGGGTAAAGCTCTGCCTTGGAAAAGGCGATTTCAGTGCTCTCCACATTATTTTTCACTCATTCCTCACTCCCACTGTGCTGCTGAAGACAGGTTTTGCTGCACTGCTCAGAGATAAGCCGTGCCTCAGGGCTGGACGTACCTTCTTTGACAATGACGTTGACCGAGCTCTGGCTCTGCAAGTTCCTCTCATCTTTAACTGTCAGAGTGAACTCGTACGTCCCAACTTGCAGGCCTGTTACAGTGGCAGTGCTGCTGTTGGCATTCTCCAGCTTGACACCATCTGGGCCCCTAACCAGAGCACAAGAGGATCAGTTTAAACTTTGCACAGACCACAGGAGCTCACTGCACACCAAAACAGGAGACTCAAGCTCAGAGTTTATGAGGACGTAAAACGACAGCTGTCTGGAAATACGGAGTCCATGACAAAGAGCAAAATTATTTTCTCCAGTTACAAAACAATAATCAAAAGAGTAAGTGCAGCATTCAGAACAAAAAGCATCATTTCTGGTGGCTTAGAGTTTCGGTTATTTTTAAACCAGGGGAGCACTGATACCAGCATTTAAGTAAGGTTTACAAAAAGTGGGACTTTCAGCAAAATTGGCTCATGAACTGCACAATAAGCCAATTTTTTTTAAGAAAAGGTATAAAGCAAAAATAGTTCCTTCATTTATAAGAGCTTTGCACAGACTTTGCATTACCAAACAGAAAAAGCTAAAGCAAGTTGCTCATAGGCTTTTTCCTGAACACCCTAAAGCACTTCAGGGCATTTAGAGTCTGAAGGGAAGCATGACGAGAAGAGCAGAACACTGCTCATCCAAATATACTGCAAAAGCATCAAGTTAGAAGGCCCTGCTGCTGTTTGATCACAAGAGTCAGCCTCTTCAGAAGACCAAGACCACAACACTGCTGTGAATCGAACATGGGTGGTTTCTTGCAAGCCACAACCACACTGAGAACGGGAATCAGGCCTAGAGATGAAGGCAAAGCTATTTCTCATGTTTAAACAAAACTCCACCTCTCTCCAATTCAATATAAATCCTCATCTCATTCTAGTCACTGGTTTTAAATGAAAGACCCCGATACCTGCACAAGGACAGTATGATACACACCGTGTTTTTTCCCAAAGAAAGGAAACGATCTTCTGGTCATCCGAACTCTTGCTGCCATCCAGAGTGGTGCTGTCCACAGGAAGAGTTAATTCTTTATCTGGACCAGCATCTGCCTTTGGGGGCTTATTGTTCTCTGAAAAAGGATGCAATATTTTTCATACACATCCTATAAAACATGGACCTTCAAACCCCAGCATTAAGAACTTTCTCCACGATCCCTAGTCCATTTCCTGCCTGCTATCTGTACTGAAAGTGATGTTAAAAGCAGTTAAGAGTCCAGATCAGCGTTTTATTCACATATCTGAAATAAAATGAGAATGAAATCTAGGAATTCTGATTTTTGCTCTCATTCCCTAAGCATTACTCCACTTTTCCTGCTCCTGTCCCAAGACTGAGCACTGTGGGCAGAGACAGCTGCTTGGAAATACAATCCTGCCATCATGATGGGATACTGTCAAATAGACTACACCGTGTAAAATAAGAGAACAGCCTGGAAAAGCAATACTCCTAGAAACTTTCTTTAGTTCATTTATCAGCAATATACCAGCCTGGAATGGTCCTAAATTAGAGCAGCTTTTCTGAACGCAGCACAAAGCTACTGTAAGATCTAGAGGACGCTGACAGATCGATGCTCACCTCTAACCCCTGGAATGGAAGTGGCAAAACGAGCCAAAGGCAGCTTACCTGGCTGGACTATCACAGTGACCTCTGCAGTGGACTGGTGCCCAGCAGAATCAGTCACTATCAGCTGGTAAGTGTAGTCACCTTCCTGCATTGCAGAGAGCTGCAAGACCGGTGTCCTCACCCCCTGTGAGAAAACATTCATGTAGTAAAAAGAATCCTCACACAGATGATAGACCAGAAGACTGCTGGATTCTAGGGACTTATTTACTAACTCCTGCTATGGGGCCAGAAGTCTGTGCCACTTAAGCATGCAAGGCGCTTACAGCTAAATTCACACACAGCAACAAGGACGCTGCTGTGGAACATAACAAGAGCAATGCCACACAGGTGCTCAGACCTTTGGAGATTCAAGTCAGCAACTCAAGCAAAACCTCTGGGAAACCCCGTGCAAATCACACGCATCGTGAACCTGACTCATGGACTTTCTTACTCCATACATTTGACAGCAGCAATAATCTTTAAAAGAAAAACGCTGACATGGAAACAAGTTCCAGTTTTTTCTGTTAGGACTGAGGAGTGTCTGGCCACTATCAGTAAAGTTTCAACCCAAAAGATCCAGTCCACTGTGTCTGCCCAGCTCAGGAAACGCACACCATAGCACAATGGGTTATCCTGTGCATCTAAATGCCATCCTGACTGGCAGTTACCTAAAACACCACAGCTCAGCCACTAAGCCAGTATCAGCCTCATGTGGATTTAGTTTTAAGTATATATTTAATCATTACATGCTTGCTGTGTAGGATTATGAGAAATTTGCTAAAAGTCAATTAAAAATGGTTTGGATTATAGAAAAAAGGCCAGCTAGGGAGTAATCCAGGTTGAGTACCAGAGACCTGCACTGACCTGCATCTCCATCACCTTCCCTTTGCTGTTGGGGCTGAGCAGCCACTCGTAGCTGACGATGCTGTGATCATCTGTGCTCTGATTCCCGTAGAGGGTGATGGAGTTCTGAGGCAGGGTGATCACTTGGTTTGGGCCCGCATTGGCCACCGGAGGATAATCCACTGCTTTGTTCACTGTCAGGTTTGCAGTGGTGGAGTTGCTGGCACCATCTGAGTCCACTACAGTTAGACTGAACAGGGGGAAAAAAATAGTGAAAGCAGTGAAGAGTCATGGATAGCAGAGCTGAAAACAAAACACTGGCTGGAGTTAACTGAAGTGGCCTGAACACACAAACCAGAACTGCTCTGTGCTACGTCTACATCTGAACATTGATCTGATCAGTTCACATAACACAGTTTTCCCCTTAAGCAGTTGGCCAGTTATAGGTACTCAGGTTTATTTATTTTAAATAGATCTGCTGATGCAGTGCATGAACTTCACACCAAAATTCAGACCAAAGGAAAAACACAGAACAAACATTCAGGTAAAACCATCCATTACTCACGTACGTGCATAAAACCGTTAGGCCTCATACACTTATCTGGGCCAAACACACTGCATTTAAAAACTGGATTTAAAGACTGCATTTCTTCCTAAGCCTTTATCCAAACAGTTTAGATTTGACATTTCAAGAGACATTCTGTAGCACTAGCAGACCATTCGCTCCCTTCTGCCATCATCTGAAACCAGTGCTACAACTTCAGAATAAGAAGTAGCTGCACAGCTTATCTCTTCTGAAGTGAAAAGCTATGAAACTACCTGAAAATGCAGGACTGGAGAGAGAGTACATCTCAAAATAGAGTTCTCTCCATGTTGTGGGTGGAGTTTTTTAGGGTTTTTTTGTGGTTTTGGTTTGGTTTGGGTTTTTTTTTCCCAAACCAGATAATTCAGAAACCTTATACATTCTGCTCTAAGGAATGAGAAGTGATCAACTCCTCCAGGTACCACCTACCTGAACGTGTAATTCCCGGGTACCAGGTTGGTCAGTGTCAGAATGGCAGTGTCGCTGGACACCTTCTCCTCCCGCAGAGGACCCTTCAGCTCTTCCCAGTGATAGCTGACTATTTTATCATCATCAGTGCTTTCTGTTTCAATTATGAAAGAAAATGCACATAAAAGGAGTTAGAAAATGCTGCTTCAGAAAACCCTTCCTTTCACTACGGTGTATCTGACAGTCAAGCCAGTTCCTCTGAAACTTTATGCCAAGAGCACACAGAACCCAGGCTTGCCAGACTGCTGGATTTAAAAGTGCAGGTACTCACGGCTGCCATCAATGACAGTTGAAATGGTTGGCAGTGAAATCTCCTGGTACTGTGGGGACACGATGGCAACAGGAGGCTGATTCACCCGAGGCTCTGCAACAACAACCGAGCTGTTACAATGACATCTACAGGCAGATCAGGAGAAAAAGCCCTGGCCAGGGAACTCTGCAAAACTACTCTGTACATCCCTTTTCCTCTCCCCAGCCCTATCTACCCTCAGTCCTGCAGTCAGCGAGCCCAGGAGAGGAGTCCAAGGTGTGGGCTTGCTGTGCCACACAGCTCCAAGACAGCCGTCCATCAGACTGCAGAGAACTGCACAATCAGCGACAGCGACTCGTGCTTTCAGCCAGTTATACACCAACGCACAGAAACAGTGCTAACAACAGGGATTTGAAAAAGGAAGGCGAGCTGTCACCACTATAGTGCTCTGGAAACGGCTGCACTGCATCAGCTCTCCCATTCTGGGTCAAGCATTCAAGCACAGACCGTTCTAACAGCAGCACCCACAGCTTCGTGCCAAGGTTTGGCTGCTGCTCTGAAAAAATGAATGATTTTGATCCATGCTGCCAGCTGCAGATTCACTGCTTATGAGGAAATGATCAGCAACGGCATCCAGAAGGGCAGCCACACACTCTTGTTAATTCAGGGAGAGCAAGAGCACTTATTTGCCCACAAAGGTCTTGCTGAAGTGTGAGAAATAAATGGTTTTTGCATAAAAAGGAGATGCAGAACCTGTGGTTAATTCTTTACACGGCCCATCTAAAAAATGCGACCTGGTGAGCCAGCACAAGCTACTCTATCTACCCCAGCTCATCTGCAAACCACATCTTAGAGTAAGGAATGAGATTTGACTTAACCTGCCTGTGGCTGGGAATGATATTCTTTACTGGAGAGGGAAGAAAAGAACCTCCAAAGGAGCTTCAAAGCTCTGGCTGCCCTTCCTTTTCTGCTCCTGCTGCTATAAGCTTTTTACCCAGTTACAGCCACTGTTCATTGAAGCAGTGGCCTTCCAGGGCGAGACATTTGCTAAGCACTTTTGTATCAGTATTCCAGTTCTTTTATCGAGTGGCTGGCCTGCACGCAGTACAGCAGAAACAGCTGTGTGTGTTACTTTCACATCTCAGGAAATTACTTAATACACGTACGTATATACTGAGTTATCTGAGAGGGATGAAGGAAATATAAAATTCCACCAACTCACTTGGATTCACCGTTACATTCACGTAACCCTCTCCGCGTGCGTTTTCCCCATCGACGACGACTTTGAATTCGTACAGACCAACAGTCAGCTGGAAGTAAACACAACAGATTCTTTACCTTCAGGGTGGCAGCACCTTGCCAGCAGCTATGAGAAGGTCGAGATACCTTGCCCTGGCACAGCAGCAGCATAAAACACAGGCAGTTATGCTTCAACCTGCGCATACACAGCAAAGAACGGTTTCCACGCCAGAACAGTAATAGGCATCTTAGTTTATGATGGCTATGCAGAAACCAAAGCTTGGTATTTCTTTCTACCACAGGTGCCACAGGATTGTCAGTCAAGCTTTAGGTTTCTAGCAACACCAGGCAAACAGAAGAGAGGTAACAGAGATTAGTTCAGGTTGTCTGGCCACAGGAATCTGCACGAGCAGATTGCATTTGCGATGAGAAAGGCTGCAAGTAAGAGAAGAAAAATCTCTCCTTGTGTGTTTTTACAAAGGAAAGTATTTCTCCTTTTCCTTCTAGGTGACATGAGCCAGGCAATCACCCCTTCATCATTCACTGTTGAACCAAGATGAGAGGGTGATGGATGAGGTGCTGGAACACAATCGTGGTATCCAAAAGGCTGAGCCCCTGGCAGAGACAGACACACTCCCTGCTCAAAGGGCTTTTCTCTGCGTGTTGTGACTAAAGCCTGTAGACTTCTTCCGAGTGCAGCAGCATCCAAGATGCTCAAAGGAACATCTCATAAAACCAGACCTGTTTATTCACACAGTATTTAAAGACATTCCCTTGTAAAGAATCCCCACGTGCAGAAACCAGCAATCCCTTCACTGTCAGAGCTTGCCTAAACGCAGCAGCCAGGGACGTGCTACGAGGTACTCCACAGCCTCGTTAGTGCAATCAGCAAGTCCCTTTTTCAGTGGGCAGTGCAAGGCTTCAGACCCAACCAGACAACCACACTGCTTCAGTAGCAGAAATATCCACAGCCCTTTGTCAATGTTAGACTGTGCCATCTGTAAGGCTTGACACTGCTTGTAGGCAGCTTTCAGATCCTGAAATCAATTTCTTCTTTTCCTCACGCCAGATCAATCTCCTTTTTATAAGAGACTTAGAAAAAAGGCTTGCAGTCAAATGTTGGCTGCCTGCCCATCATGCAATTTCCTATTCATCCTGAAATCACACACAAGCCTTTCCTGGCTGCCAGGGCTCCCATCTTCTCCACTTGGCATTTAACACAACAGGATACGAAGCAGCAAAAGCTTTACCTTCGATAACTTCAGGGTCTGGGAGTGTTTCCCTTCCATTTCTCCACTGTAGTCTTTTGGATGAGTAATCAATTCCCACTCGTAGGAATAAGTGGTTCCTTAAAAAAAAGGAAGTCCAGATGTTAGTTCTTAAAAAAACTGCCTTTCTGCCATGCTAAAGAAAAGCAAAGGTATTAAACATTTACAAGGCACATTCTGCTGCACTATGGAGAAATGAGACAGCTTGGAATTTGGGCTGCAGCTTTTTGGGAATATACCCAGGAAAAGAGACAATCTGCTTCTGCACACATTTATTCTGGAGCCAAAAGCCATCTTTCAGCCTCTGAGGCACTGAAGAGCTTTGGAACAACCACAGCTCCAGGGTCATGAGCGAGAAAAACTGTGCCCTCAAATCCTGCAGACACAACATAATGCCATTTTTTGAAGAGCAAAGCATCTCATCCATCCCTGCTGGTGCACAACACGCCATGTGCTTGCCTCTCTGCAGTCTCCCACTGTCATTGTGGCCAGAGCAATGGTAAACAACTTTACAAACACCAGTGAACAATTTGCATGATCAAAACAGGAGTGTGCAGAAATGTGTTCCTCAGCATGCTAACCTCAAAAAACCCTCACTATTTTATGTGAGAGGCAGCATGAAGTAATAGCACAGGACAAAAGACTTCTACAGGAAAAGTGTTCTCTGGCAAAAGGCATTTTCAAGATCGTCCTTATTTAATGCTGCACACAATGCCATTTGCCATTTCACCATTGCAAGCCCTTAGCAGAATCCCCGGGGAAGCCTTACGAGGTGGTGGCTCAGGAAGCACAAACGCATTCAGTTGAACTTCATTCTTTGGCAGGGTCACTTCGACGCTGTCTCCAGCAGAAACCACCAGCTCCTTCATGGCTGAGAGGGAGAAACAGAATTGGAAGAGGAACAGAAAAAACACCTTAGATACAAACATAAAACCCACCTTGGCTTCAGAGCCTGTGGAATAAAAACCAGCTACAAATGGCTGTATTTTGTAAACACCCCGTCACTCGATACAGCTCCCGTTTCAGGTTCTGCTCTCATCGTTAATGCAAAAGCACTAATGGGGTTTCACAATTTTCAAACAAGCCCAGAATCACTCAGACGCTTCTCTCTTTGCAGGTATGGTGCAGCTCCTGCTCCTTTCCCAAAGAGCTGAAACATGACCCTGTGCAGGGGAGCCCGGCGGGACAGGAGGGGCTTTACCTGGCAGGGCTCAGCAGAGAGCCCAGCTGCAGGCCCATGGCACAGGCAGACACCACTATTTACCAAACTGTGATTTCAGAGCTTCACAAACACATCAAGAATCCACGGTATTTCTCGTCTGAAACACTGCCTGGGGGCTAAGAGGATTTTTTTTTTAAACTGCACAGCTACCACACTGAGTATGGAAACTCAAAATACAAACCTGTTCTTTATGTTTTCTTTTCAACCTCACTTAAGAATTTTCTTGCCATTCCATTTCAAATAAATTGACAGTCTGTTTGTCAAGACCACAGGGTAAAGACCTGACAACTATGGCCAGCGACAATTCTTGTTATTAGCATTAAGGTCACCAGAAAGTTGACTGCATTTCTTAGAGCACCTCCTGGCCTCCTCATCCTCCTCTTCCCTTCCCATTTGCTTTAATTTTGTCTTTTTATTATCAAGCCTGGGAATTATGCATGGAAAACGAGAATTAAAGTTGCTTTTCCCTATTTTGATCCTGTCAAAGACAATGTTTGAGATATGCACAAAAAATCCAAGTTAAAAAAGATGAGGAAAACGTCACTAAACAGGTAGCCTTTCTTCCATCTGTTCATTAGGTACTGGAATTAATCAGTTAACTAAAAGAAAACAAATTCATCACATTCTTTTTATCCCTTCTCAGTTACTCCAGATCCTGGAACACCACAGCTCCACCAGCTGCAAAGAGTTTCAAGGCAAAAAGAAATCCGATACCAGCAGGAAAAAGCCCCAAAAACCAACAAACAGACAATAACCCAAACCCTCGCTTGGGAAAACGACCCCTCACATCATCTTTGTGTTCCTTAGCAAAACGAGGAGGCTCTGGCTACGTTACTTTTCCAACACAAGCTGCTGAAGATGTTTAAAACATATTGTCCAGTTTTAGCTGGGGTGAGCCCTTAGAAAGCACAGTCACTCCTTGGTGCAGGCATCCAATCAGCTTCCTGCCAAAAATGTCTGTGGATGCAGCGTTCCCTTTACACTTCCCATTTGCTCCCCTGTAAGGGAAAGGAGCCCTAAATGCAAAAGCAATTCCGCTGTGAACACCTCAGCAAACAGGATTAACCTAGTTCTGAGGTATCACACCACCAGTACACACCGTTTGCCTTGCACCACATCTCAACTTACACTTGGGGAATTAACGTATCACCGCTGCTTTCAAGCTGTTCTTGGAAATGGATCCGATGGCCACCTGCAGATTTATGATGCCAAAGTCCCATTCTCACGAGTTAATGAGGTCCAATTGGCCCGTGCTCATGCATGTATCTCAGCACGTTTTCAAAGGCAATCTCTGAAACTATCCCCTATTTTTCAGTGTTGCAATGGACGTCACCCAAACCCGAGCAGCTGAACTTGCCGGAGCGCTGTGCTCTCACCTGGTGTGGTGGCAGTGGTGCTCGGTGACGCAGCAGCGTCGGGCCGGATTGTGGAAACGCTGCCGTTTGTGGGAACTCCGCTCGGCACTGAAGTCGCCGTCTGCAGCTTCGTTGTGCTCTTCACTGGCACGGGGCTGAGCGTGGGCAACGCCTCCGAGGAGTGCGGACGGACCAAAGCATCGTCTGCCTGCGCCGGCCTCTCGGTCCTCCCTGTGGCCGTCAAGCCCTGCGCTACAGCACTGGAGAACGTGGTCAACACTGATGGCTCTGGTGCAGATGTTCCTGCGTGGATCTGGGAAGGAAAAAGTTGTCTTAGTTTGAATCTTAGCTGAATCTCAGTTTTGTTTTACTGTGTTGAATTTGTATTTCTCCTTCTCCAGTAAGGGGTGCTGAAAGGTCCCTGGTTTGTTTTTCCCATCCCAGAAGCAGCATGTTTTACTGCCTCCTCTCCTGGATTTTCTCCCTCCACAGCAGACAGACCATTTCCAGCCCAGTTGAACATCAGTTAATACCATACATTTAACTACAGCATCTTAAATATCATGGCTGTTGATGCAGCAAACACGACAGAAGAATTCAAAATTGCAGTGAGTGGAGCTAAAAGAACAGAGAGGTGGGATAACACAGAAGTGAAACACAGGGGCCAAGTACTGGGGTTCATTTGGATCAGTTATTTTGGCCATCTACTCCTTTTTCTAAAGCTGTGCAGTTGCCAAGCGCAAAGCAGGAGGATCGCAATGGCACTTTTAGGTAATAATCGACTCGTTGCAGCAAGAGGAAATTTATTTCCAAATCGCTCTTCAAAGCAAGGTGACCTGACACAAACAGCTCCTTGTGTGCGTGCCACAGGAGACGCTGCCGGGGCAGGGAGCCGAGCTTTGCTCACATCCACACAGGATGAGCCACTTTATTGAAAACAATCAAAGTGGCAGCAACAATTTCCTCTCTTTCATCAGAAAATTCCTTTTACAGGACCATTCCCATTCCAGCTCTCAGCCTGCCAGGCAGTACTCTTGACAATTCACCTTCACCACGAAGTACATGCGTGTAGCACACTTTGTTGAGCTCACTCTACTTTAAGAGCATCTGCTAAATATTTAAAATGGAGCAATTCACATCTTTGAGAAGTGTTTTGGAGCTGCACTGCCCACTGCTGCTCCTCACTAGAGCAGCTGATCAAAAGCTCACGTTGGAGGAAATGTTCTCAAGTTTTCATACCATGCTGCTGGCGCTCAGTCCAGGAAACAGGAACTGTGAAAATGCTCTGGACCATGGTGGGCAACATCCTGGTCAGTAAATGGGCTGGGCTTCAGAAGTCAGCTGTAAAAATAAAGCCCTCCTGCACACACTGCAACAGCCAGCCAGGCCAGGAGCAGCAATGAAGGTTTCTCTGCAAGAAGGCTTTCTTGTGATCTTGGGCAAATCATTTCCTCTTCCCATAACCCAGCTAAATTCTCCCTCTGTCACAGCATGTAAAACACCTCAGTTCATTTGTATATTTGATTTACATCTGAGCTCCACGGACCAAAGAACCCAGCACTGGTTGTTAGTGTTACAGACATTGGCTGTTTTTCTCTACTTGCTTGCTTGTTGATGGGCTCTTTAATGAAACCAGGGACTCTTTGGAACAAAGATGCAAGCAAAATTGGGCACTCCGCTCTTCATCAGTGGCCTCAGGACACCCGGCTGTCCCAGGCAGCATCACCTTACACATTCACAACTCTGGTTGACTCAGGACACCAACTCCCTATCACCAACCATGCGAGTAAGATACAGTTAGAAATGCTGGCACGACAAGAGGGGAAGAGCCAGGCAGGACCTGGGACACTTGAGACACTCTTCAGGAAAGGCACAGGGGTAGAAAGTCCCCATGAGCTCATACCACCATGGGAAACCGCTTTTTGCATGGCATGAGTCAACCCAGATGGGTCACAAGCACAGCTGTCACAAAAGCCATGCAAGACACCAGCATCTGCTCACTGGGCACAGCAGCCGAGTCTCCACTTTGCTCAGTAAAGTTTTCAGCAGCTGGATGCTTCCTTGACACCTTTTTTAATGCCCAAAAACCCCCAGCTTCACAGTTAAGAGAGATCCTCTTCCTCCCAGAAGTCTTCAGGATGACTCGACAGCCAAATGTCTGTGGAGAGCCTGAATTCGATAAGCTTTGCCTGGGGCAACATCACAGCCAAAAATGCCTCTGATGCTTGCAAGCCGAGGCATTTCTTATCTTTACTCCATAACCCTGAATTCTTTAAAGCAAAGAACAGAAGATTTCGTTCCTGGGGATAAATGAGGAGGAGACTAGAAGTTTGCCAGCTGTCCTACCCTATTAGCTTAGAAAATAGAAGGAAGTGGGATAAGGGCCTGAGTGGACGTGGGAGTGTCAGACACTTTTGAGTCTGACCCCCAACTGCCTTGGGCTGGGACAAGCGACCTGAGCTCCCTGAGAGTCCTAAATCTGCAATGTGGAACGAGAACAGCTCTGTGCATCAAAATCCACCCTGAACCCAAGCTACCTGTCTTCTGGAGTTGTATTTTATTTAATTTAAATGGGCCTTACTTTGCTAAAAATGGTCTGAATTTACAGAACAGGCTCTTTTCAGCCCAGATTCTACTCTCTGTCATTTGCACAAGGTGCTGTGCCTCTGAAGACCTTTAAGACAAAAACCAGGCTGTTGTAACAACCCCACTTTAAAGGCTGCAGCCTTTTCCAGTCTCCTGCAGAGCTGCTGCAGCAACCAACTCATCAGCAGCGCTGCGCTGCAGTTAAATCCCAATCGGCTGTTAAATGCATCGCTGTATGTGTGAGTGAGTGAACTGCAGGAATTTCTCTGGGGTGCCTCAAGAGGAGCCCCATCAACACAAATGTGACTGCCAGGAATTCATCACAGCCAATATAATTCAGAAAGAAGTCTTTAATTTGATGAACCTGCATTTTCCAAGAGATCCAAAACTTTCTTACTAGCAAAACCTAGTAAAGGGGAAGAAAAACCTTTCCCTGGCCTACTTATGTGAACCTTATGACAATGTGAACACTTCCTAAAGATGGGAAATCCTGGACACTCAGCAATATTCAGAAGCTGGTTAACCCATGTGATTTAATATTTGCAACCAGTTTAGTGGACAGGCGCTGAGCAGTGATAATATGACAGCTCAGAATGCAACGCTGCAAACGCAGCAAGCAGGGAAATAAAACAATTATTACCAAGAGCAGCAGCAGACATTTAATACCAGCTGCAAAGAAGCCTCCCCAGACATTGCATGCATAACTGAGAGAATGGGGTCACTGTGTAAATCTCAAATATCAGGAGGAGGAATGAACAGGCAGGGTGGAAACGCTGCAGTACTGCAGGGGAGAGAGAAAGCTGAGATCTTGAGTCAGCCCTAAATGCTGCGGGCTTCTGGAAAACCAAACATTTGTGAAGTTTTAGTGCATGATTTCACACCACCCGGGCTGCCCTGGCGCTCTGAGCCGTGTCCCTTGGCTGCTCTCCACATCCTGCTCTGCTGGGTGGTGGCTTGGAGCAGTCACAGCCCTACCTGGAAGCGAGATTTGAATACAAGAGAGAGAAACAAATTCAGTCCTTTCCAGAAGGCATCAGGCTGCAACGGTGCCAAAGCCCAGAAACGTGGCAGGAGGTATTTAAGGAGCAGCTCCACAAAGCAGAATTCCTTCTCTTTCACCATCACAAGTGCGCGGACTCTTTTTGTCTGCTAAGGCTCAAAAAACTATTTGCAGACTTAAATTGTTAAGTGACGTTTGCATTTTGAAGTGTGCCAATTTCTCTTCAACATCCAGATTTACCAGCTTAACACTGTGCATGTTTGGAGCGAAGACTGAACTGCTTTCATTCAAGCAATGCCAATGTAAGCTTTTGTGGATTTGCAAAACCGAAGCAGCCTTCAGAGACAGAACAACAAAGTTGGCATTAAGATGCCAACTCAAGCAGGCTGACATGAAAGTACGCTGGAAACTATGCAGTTTAACTATAAAATAACCTATTAAACTGCCTGAGTTCAGCACTCAAAGGAAAACAGTTTTGTTTATTTTGTGGATCTAAAAAGGTATTTTTACAGGTTTCAACTCCCAGGCACTTCCCACTAACATCACATCTCACTTTTCCTTCTCCTTTGGCAATTACTTTGGCGTGATTATACAAAGGATAAGATTATCACCTCCATCTCCCCTCACCTTCCCAAAGACACTTTATCCCAGCTAGGAAGATGGGGGAAAACACCCTACCCCAAAAAAACCAAACAAGAACCTCAACCCTTGGCCTTGCCTTGTTGACAGGAGGCAGTAAACAGGCATCCAGGGAGGTATCTTATCACTTAGGCAGTTTTAAGTCAAAGTCTACGTGAAGCAACATTGAGCAGGAGGGCGTCAGCTGCCCAGGGCAGCCCCATTCCAGCCGCAGCGACCTCACTTACCTGTGGCAAACCAACACCGTCTGCATCACTTGATCTGTTCACATTATTGCTTTTGGGAGTGGACGGACTTTTGGTTTTCTGCTCTCTGGGATCCTGTCCATTTTTCAGCGAGTCTTTCTTTTGATCCGGATGGCCTTCAGGAACAGGCCTGTCTGCCACCAAGCGCCTCAGCACTTGATCCTTCAAGCGCTCGGCTTCGCTTCGGCTGCTTCGAGATTTGCTGTCGGATGCTCCGGCTGCAGCCTCACCGCTGGGGCTCACTGCTGCACCCCTTTGCAGGGGCTCCCACCTGTTACCTGCCAAGCTCCATCTCTGCAATGACCTCCGCAGTCTCTTTTTCCCCTGGACAGGGATGCCCCAGTCCAACCACTTGTGAAACCCGGTCTTCACATCACCTTGCTTTAAGGAGTGCTCTGTGCTCTTTGATTTCTTTAAAAACACCAAAACGGAGTCAGAAAAGCCAGTCCTGTTTGCCTGACACACGCCAGGCATCGTGCAGTTCACCTGGATGCACATATTTTCCAAGAACCAAAAAGCATCACAGGCGGGGCGCTGGCAGCAAGCAGCCTGACAGGACCGAACAGTGTGAAACCCCTCCAGAAGCTGGAAGTGGTGATCGTTCCACGACCTCAAACGGCCAAACAGGATCCTCCCCGGCTCGCATGTAGATCTGTTCCAGTTTGCATCTGGGAAAGGGGAGGGGAGACAAAGACAATCCTCAATCCTTTAAAGCAATGCACAGCAGAGCCTCATCACCACTGTCAAGATGAATTTAGGGCACAGTTACTTATTTTGACTAAAACCTGCTCCACTTGAGTAGTCGTTAGATCTTCTAGAACAGAGGCCTGCAAGGCCTATCCTCGCCACCCGCTCCACTGTAGTGCTTTCCATAACAGAAATTGTGTCAAACATGGTTTTTAAGAATCAAGTTACTTCAGATCTCAGATCAGCAGTAAAGCAGCAACTGCTTTGCATATAGATTTTTCTTTTCTTACCATGAAAAATTAAGAGTGCTTGCAAGGATCAATGGATTAAAGGCTTCCAAAATTCAGAGCTCTGCAGATTAAGGACTCCCTAAAAATAGACTAATGACCTATGGGACTGTTACACTGCGCTGTGTTCAGCATCCAAGTGATAATAGGTCACTGGAAGATTACTTTACAAACTATGTTGCTGGACTCAGAGTAGTGCAGCTGGAGAGCGTGCTCCTGACCTGGCTCCCTGCCTATCAAGAACGGAGCCCTTGAACACAACACAAATAGAAAACTTTCTCCTCCGTTCAAATAAAGAAGTCTGAATTATAATAACCTGATGCCCATTTGAGGGCTTCAAACTCCAGCCACAAGGACACTTAACCACACACGACAGAGATCACAAGAAACTCTGCTCTGAATCCCAGCTCATACCCAAAGTCAGTGACATAAAAGTGCAACGACTTTGCCCTTCCTCCTGCACCATCCCCAGATGGTCTCATATGACCCAGATAACATTGTATTTGTGTATTATTGTATACAATACAAACAAAGCAAGTGGGGAAGACAGAGGACATATTTCATCTCTGGAAAGATGAAAGATTTTCCACCAGGAAAATTCACCCAGCCTGTTCAGAAAATGCTTCCTCCCCGAGTCCTGCAGGAACACACCACAGGCCACATAAATCGTTGTCAGGAGAAGCCACACCTTTGCCAGCCTTGCAATGGGGCGCAGACCTCCACAGAACCTGCACTAAGCAGACACAGACCTGCACCAAGTGAGAGAAGTCGGCTGTGATTACTACAGAGTCACTAACTCCTGCTTCCTGAGAGAGCAGCCTCTTCACTCCCTTCCAACTCCTCGTGCCAGACCCTACACAACCGCACACAGGAGCTCGCAGGACGAGTCGGACCAGCAGGACAGCAAACGTGGTCACCAACAGCACTGCCAGCAGCTTCAGAGGAAAGCACGAGAAACCCGACAGCAGGAACGTTCCCGAGGACGAGCTCCCTCCAAAGCCCCAGCAGCCGACCCAGCCCAGCACAAACCACAAGACGCCTGCACAGAGGGTGTGCTCAGTCACTTCTTTATGTTGTCTGTGCCATTTTTTTCTTCTTCCCTAGCATATCAGTACAAAAAATGGTGCTTTTCTCAGGAACTTGGGAGTTCCTGTCCCAGCAATGCAGTTCACTGCTTTGCTGAACAGCAGGGGAATGGAGCAGACAAAAACAGTTGCTATTAATAAGCTCAGGTTCACAGACGTGCTCAAGCAGTTAATCCCTCCTGATAGCAGATTAATGATTAAAGACTTGACTCCATAGACTTTTTTAATCTGTCACATGTAACCAATTATGTCAACATAGTTCCTCTTGCGTAACCTCGCATGATAGCACTAATTTCTAGGCAGCCATAACTCCTCCTCGGTTTAACAAACGCTGCTGCCTGAGCGACACAGCCAAGACCAAAAGAATAAAAGCTCTGCAGTGGAAAGCGTCCACGTTGGGATAACTATGCCACATATAATTATATTTCTTTCTGTACATGCATCAGCCTTCGTGGTTTTAACTCCCCCAAGCAGATCAGCCCTCAAACACTGTGGAAGCGTCCCAAACACCCTCTGAGAGTGACACAGGACTCTCAGCAATAGCTCTACACTTCTAAGACATTGCTAAAGACAGGAAACGCCACGCAGGAAAAGCCCAGTCAACAAGGAAACACGCGATGCATCTGACACACCATCCAAACACCCAGAGCTGGGAACGCAGGCATACAAATAGCTCTTTCCAGGTACTAAAGTAGCTGATTAAGGTCACACAGCTCATTAGCTTAATCAAATCTGTCACTTGGTAAGCGTCCAGGAAGGCCTGGTGAAACAACAGAGATGCTGCAGCAGCATAGAGAACACGGCCACATAACTGAGGAACAAAGCAAAACCACTGCCTTTTCCAGTTTTTGACACAGCAACCTTCCAGTGAAAAGCAAGCAACAGGCACAGGGGTTGGTCCATGCTGAGGTCACCACTGCCTCAAACATGTAACTCACTGCAACCTGAACACAGAGGGGAACAAAGGCACAGAAACTTTCTGAACTAGGATCTGGTGAATGCTACATGGGAAAAATACCACCTCTTGGTGAAGGTGTGGCCTCTCTCGCAGGGACTTAACACATCTCTGAAAAGTCAGACTCTGAGCTTTTTAAATAAAAAAAAGACCCACACACAATCGATTACGTGAAAACTTCCATGCAAGCCACTAACTCAGTTGTTGACTTGAGCAGGAGGTTGGTTACTCAAGTTTGAACAGGAAATAAAAAACCAAACATAACAATTGCCTGTAGGCAAATACAGGTTGTTGACTTACTGCGTCTGGGGAGAGCCTTAAAGGTTTGAGAGCTAAAAAGATGTTCCTGCCTTCCCAACCTGCTTCAAGTATTCCTTAGATGAAATTATTCTCCAGAGTGCCACTTGTTCATTTTGCAGAAAAAAGACTCTGAGCTCAGAGAGAGCTGTCCATGAGATATACAGGCAAGTGCCTGAAAGGCAGCACTGTGTGTGGAGATGCACAGCAGTACTGTGGGACAGACAGACAGACACCCTGCTGCTGGCCACCCAACATCACAGCCGGCTATCAGAGCTGTAAGTGATATAAGAAGAAACCCCTCATGCCCCACATCTCTCCTACACATTTGACAGCTTATTTAGTAACTATTAAGGGTGAGGTTTTGTGCCTAGCAGCAAATAATTTCACTTTCCTCTCGGATATTTTTAAACAAGTCAGAGGGATAAATATCAAGACAAACACAGACGCAGCTCCAGAGAGAACAGAAGAGTCACCTGCAGAGGAGCACAAGGCACACAGGCAAGTGCACAGGCAGAGCAGCTGCAGACTTCTCAGCTCCCTCGCAGGTTTTCCCAGGCAGTTTCGTGGCAGAAATCGGGCGCTAATGCTGAACTTGGCTTCCAACTTCTTCTCCATGGCCTCTGTGGGCAGCAGCGGGGTTCTGGAAACAAGTAAGACATAAACCACAAAATGTCAACCCGACAGCCAATATGTTCTCGCACAGATCCAGTCGACACTATGAAGAGCACGGAGCATTTGTGGAGGAAAAGTAATGCCTTATCTTATCTGCTGTGACTTAGTCCAGCTGCTGCTAAGTAACTATTGATGTACGACACTGAAATGAAATCCACAGTAGCAAAGGTTCCAGCGTTAACTGCAGCAGGCCACCACGATGGCCCTTTTCGTCACCCTCATGATTTCTTCCTCCACTGCTTCCAGTGGCAAAAGGTCAGCAGTCCACTGGGTTCCAAAGACGCGTGTGGGAAATTTCAGCTTCAACTAAGCCACGGGGAACAGACACGCAGCCAGCATCAGGAGCCAAGCACAGGCACTGACAAACCCAGCACATCTGCCTGCCGATGTCATCGCTTGCATGTTGGTGCTGGCTGGTACCAGCCAGAAACAAAGACAGACAAGAAGACAGCAATGCTGAGAGGCAGGGAGCTTGTTTTACCTCACATTCTGCTCCACAGGGCACAGATCAGAAAAGCACTGATGCTCCTTCTCAGCCTTTCTGCTGCCAAAGGCTCTTTTACAGCCCCATACGTTACTGAAATCTAAACTAGCTTTAGGTGATGTGATACGAAAACATTAATTATTTCACAAGTAATAAGCATTATCTCTTTTCACAGAGTAATAAAGTGCCATGAGGCACAAGGAGTCAAATCTATTTCTGAAGAATCAGAAGGGAACACTGTTAGAAATCTGCCAGTGCCTTGCTTAAACTCATTGCCTGTTAAACGTGAAGGAATTCCACCCGCCCGGCAGCGAGGAGCGGGAGCTGCAGCAGCACTGAAGGGACAGACACGGCGGATAGGGGAAAACTTCGCGATGGGAGGTGTAAAACCGCAGCTGCTCAGCCAACAGGTCCGCAAGGAAACTTCCCTGGCCCCGGTCCACCAGCCCCCGGTACCCGTCGGTGCTGACCGTGCGGGATTGGGACGGGTACGTCCACACCGGCCGCGGTGACTCGGGGCCGGGGCGTAGGCACCAACCGACC
>NW_010165831.1:0-14828 GCF_000695765.1 Mesitornis unicolor | reverse complement strand
TTCTGTGATTCTGTGATTCTGTGATTTTTCCCCAGCAATTCAATAGGTAATGAAAAAAAAAAACCACAACAGAAAATAAGGTGGCAGTGTAACTCATTTTAACTACAGGAACAACCAACCTGCAAGTTTCAAGGAGAAGTGCCACCTGAAAAAAACTCTGAGCAGAAAATTAATGCAGTAAGGTTTGGGAGGTCCCTTATGTTACCAAGAACAGAAACAAAGTTGACTTCTTGGGTGCTCTGCTAAACTAAAAAGCCATAGCTCTTATTAGATAGTACGCTTTTGTTGCCACCCAGGTAAAAAAAAAAAAAGCTTAATGTTCTGAACTACAACTCGTGAAAATCCCACTTATTTGCCTGGTATTCATTTTTTCCTCAAATTAAGCATTCATTTTTGGCTGGATTCTGATTTCATTACTGTAACTGCATCAAAACTGCCCTGCAGTACCTTGGCTGCCCTCCCGAAACTCTAACTGGCAAAGCAGCGACTCTGTGTTTTTAAAGTTCAATATGTGGTTACAACTGAGTTATGGCTTGAACTATTCATGTTGGATGTGATGCAATGAGTTCGGCTTTGCTGTTGAGAGAAGGCATGAAGATGGCAAAGGGGCTGCTTTGAAAGACAGCCCACTGACAAAGCACAGCAAATCCCATTAATCCGCCAAATGCCATTCTCAGCGCTGGAGCCCTGTGGCATCTGTGGTAGCAAGAGGATGCTATAGGCACTGCTCTAACAACATACAACTGATTTCCTGAGACATGCCTTTACTTTTGTTTATGATTTGGTTGTTAAAAAGCATTTACCGCACTGGTTATTTGCTAAACATCAATCTGGAACCTAGCCTGCTAAAACAAGAAAAACCACAAATGCAGAGATCTTTAAGTATTATGTCTTTGTCGCTGAAATACCAAACTCTCCATTTGAGACTTTATGTCATTCATTTTGTTTAGACAATTCACTGCTGTGCTCTTAGAAGAAAACACTCCATGCTGCAAAGGTTGGATTTATGAAACATGGTGCAAACATGTTTTGCTGAACAGCAGGCAGACAGCAAATGCCTAGGGCGTTCTGTAATTGCTCAGGGAATATGGTTTCTAAACCATCTCAGATTTATTACTGTAATTTTCATCAGATACCTGATACAGTAAATGTTTCTAAAGGTTTTACAGGTTTTATCTAAAAAAAGGCAGATTGTTTAGTCTACCTTACTGAATGATATCATGCTATTCAGACTTTCTGTATGAAAGACAGTTACCTCTGTGTGTGTTGCTTTGACTTAGCAGGTTTGGAGGTATAATGGATGCCTTTGCCATTTCAGAAATGTTCATGCATGTATCTATGTGAATGTATAAAAACATATATATATTCAGTGAACAAGGACATTGCTATCATCAACTTCACCCAGGATGTGAGTTACTTTGGGCTGAAATTTATGGATTAAAGTCATTGAACAGCTATTGTTCATGACCTCCTGCTTACTCGTCTCTTAAATGACCATAATTTCCAACTCTCACATCCAGAAAACTATTAAAACCAAACAAATAAACCAAGAAAATCCAAAAGGATACAGGAGAACAAGATACTGAGTTCAGAGGCTGTTAGTGGAGTCTTGCACTCAGGTAGCAGCTGTTTCTCAGCCTGGCTCATATCAACTCAACATGTTAAGAAATGGAGCTTTTGTCTGTTAATACTTGATGAAAACTACCAGTATATTTCATAAATGCCATTTAGGTTCTTTCCTGCTGTTATAATTTACAAAAATTAACAAAATGCCAGACAGCTGCTACCTCCTTAAACAAATCATCTCCATACTTACAAGCAATTTTGTACAGCATTTTTTGCCTTCTGTCCAACTGAAAACAAATCCCTACATTGAAAGCATTCATATTAGCAATAAATTGTTAAAGATACTTTCACCAGTAGAGGACTGCTATTTGTCACACTGGCTGGATCCACTGTCTGAAAGAACTGTACTGGAGCAGAAACTACTATTACTCAGCTATACTGCAGACACAAACCAAAGACCTGGAGTTATCTGCTGATCCAGCAGGTGGTGAAATGCCAGTCCCTCCCCAGAGCAGTTTTGCAGGCTGTTTACAATGACATCTGAGGACCCTGAAGTAGACAAGGGGGGTGAGATCTGAGAGGCAGGTACAAGGAAAAAGAGCAGGTTTTTACACAGCAGGCTGTAATCTCAGCTCAGCACCTGCACAGCCAGCAAAAGGAAAGGTCCTTTGAAAATGACAACTGAGAAACTACGTACATAGGCCTTCTGTGAAAGAACTTTTGATGCCAAATGCTATTTCCATCAGGGAGCTGTTGCTTGCCAAGATACGCCCCCCAAGCGGCATTTTCACTAAAAATCTGCTTCTGCTGCTGTAGCACCCAGCGATTTTATCAGACAGAGCCTCTAATGTATTTGCTCCCCATCTAAAGGTAAAATGCTGGAGCAAGGGAAGGGGGAGATTTGGCCACTCTACCTAATTTTGCTGAGGTTTTGGTAGATAAATACGATGTAGCCCCATTTGACTGAAATGGACTAGAAGAGTAAGGTGAAATTTCACATGAAGAAATACATAATGTTTATATTGTCTTATGCTATCTTGAGTGCACAGATTTTGAAACCTGTGATCAATATTGAAACTCAGCCTTGCTCTGTATTTTGTCCTGGAAGAGGACAGCTACTTTGTCATGCATGAAGGAATGGGATTTAGCAAAATTATAAACTGAAGGGGTTTGGGTTTTCTTAATTAGCAGAGACAGTACATGTCCACTAAACACTAACATCAGAACCCTGATAAACAGCTGTGTTCATTTTTGTTGTTAGGCAATTTTAAAAAGTCCAGCTAAAATCACATTCTCTGCTTTTATATGAATATATACTTATAACTGAAATTGCCTTTGTTAACATTTTACAGAGTTATATTCATAAAACGAATTAATTTCTGTTTGCAATTATTTCAGTCTATAAAGCCGTGATATGCAAAATATGTGCAAACTGAGCTAGACTTTATATGTTATGTGAATTAATACCATCCAAATTTAGAGCTGTACAAAACCATTAAATTGTCACCCCCATATTTCTGCAGCTTCTTTCTTGTTACATTCTTTGAGTCCAGCTATCTTTACATAAAGTTTCATGGAAAATGGAGCTGGCATGCTACATGGCTACGAGTGAGCTGCCAAAACTTGATATTATGTAAGAAGCAGTGCAATATATGAGGTGATATTTGCATTTATATCAGAATTTTGTACTTTCCATCTCAAATGGAAAATACATCATTTTGTTGTACTTCCATTTTTCTTTTGTGGAATAGAGAGTGGAGTGACCTAAGCCATACATCAAGACACGTGGCCAAAACAGCAAAGGCCTCTTGGCTTTCCCTGTGGTGCTCATCCAGGAGGCAATGTTTCTTTCAGTTAATGCCTACCATAAGACAACTCTTACTTCTTCCACCATAAACTCATTTAAACTCTCCCTTCCCTGTTTCACATGAGTAATAATTACACTTAAAACAACAAAAACACACAGGCAATGGGGACACTAATCTTGAATGCAGTAAAGAGTGTTTGGTGTCCTTGCACTGAAAGCAAACTTTGTTTTATGAACAAGACATCACTGCTAAAAGCAAGCATCCATCTGATCCTCAAAGATAACAGATTCCAGTCTTCCTCTGACATTACTTCATTGTATAACATCTGGTGTTTTATAGCCGTGCAGTTTAAAAATAAATACTCTGCATGCAATTTGATAACTTTAAAAATACTGCCTTAAATTTGCCCATTGATTTATCCTTGTAATCAGCAAAGTACTTTGTACACTGACTAATTTAAAAATCTCTTCTTTGTTTGCTTTAAGTTTATATTTTTTTTTCTCCTGAAAAAAGTCATGTTTTCCAGTGGGGCAGAGGGACTGTCAGTTCCTAAATACACCCTAATAATTATGTTTTCCATTGGCTGTTGTGAAACTGGTTCTTCCAGTAAGATCCCTGCATTTTCCTCCAGCATAATATCCTTATTTTATCCATATTTTACATGTTTTAACAGAATGATTCTTTAGCATGTTTATTGGCCAGCTACTCCATCATTAAGACTGCATTTCATTAGCTCTAACAAGGTAACTGAAATCCAGTAGAGCCACTACACATGGAACAAACCTTTAAAATGTTGTATCTTGCTTCCCTCAGTTTATGTCACTTCACAGTAAATACATCTGAATATTAAAATCCTCTTTCCTCAGATCTCACAGTTTTAATGGACCTGTCCTCTTCAACCATCCAGGAGAATGCTTTTTGTCTCTTGTTTGCTTCCCCCCCCCAATATAACTGTGCAGCCTGCAGCCGGCGTGACTTGCTGCAGGCTCTGCGAGCAAATGCCTTCTAATTCAAAGACCATCCCCAGTGCAGTTGCCATACAGAAAAGCTCACATTTATTTTTTCAGCAGAGATAACAGATGCTGGATTAAAGAAAAACAATGCAGAAAGATCACATTTCACAGAGCACAGTGTGGATCCCCTGTTCTCCATAATTCTGTGTCCTGAACTGCTTCATGGCACTGTCTGGCTGTCTGCAAATTGGTGGGCCTGCTTTGGTCTGACAAGGTAAAATATGCAGGTTTTCTCTTCATTCTTGCAGTTTAATTCACTTCCGGGGTGCCTTTCTGTCCATCATTCATCATATAGGCAAAAAATGCCTGTTATCTTATGGAGAAGAGATGCCAGGTCCAAGGAAGGAGGGATGAACACAGGAAAAACACCATACTGGTGGGCTGCATGCTGCCCCTTGCTAAGGACTAAGCATACATGGAGGGCAGCCTGGATGCTAAGGTTGGACACTGACAGTCCTAAAGTCTCCAAGTCTGTGACACCTGCCAACCTGTGCCTGAACTGCAAAAGCACTTGAACTCACTGGACACCTATTTCCTAATTTGATAGACATATCTGGCAGGTGGGGCTAAATGCAAGGCCTTGAAGGATGTAACTACCTCATGTGACAAACCACATACACTAAAGAGGGGAATGAAAGGCTGAAGCCCCTGAGTCCTCCTCTTTCACCAAATTTAAGCTTGCGATACCCACACTTCTGTCTCCATGTTGGCCCAGAACCATCTGGCAAGAGTAGATCAGCATCTTTGTTGAGCGTCTGTCTGACAGGTTGATGATGTTGACCAGGTGATGTTTCTGATACATGAAATGTGCTCAGACGCTGCACGGCCATGCCAAGCAGACAAGGTTCCTCACGAGACGTGGTCACCCTTCTGCTGAGCAGAGGAGCCCTGGGTTCCTGTGCTTCCTTGCAGCTGCTTTGGAGGGAGAACCACCACTCATCCTCAGGACAATTTAATGTTGAACAGAAACAACCCTCGCAGCAGGGATCAAAACCTGCATGATTACAAATTTCACTGCAGTTACAATTCCAGGCTAGGCCTCAGAAAATACATCAGAAATTATTTTTACACTCTTGGATAGTGAATATAAAACCTTTTACCCTTTATACTTGAATGGTATTATTTCCTCAGCAGCTTTTTTTGAATAGGCCATGATTTTAAGACTATATCAAAACTAAGATAACTGCTCTTAGTAAAAGCAAAGCAAAAGAGCCTCAGCTGAACAGACTGAAGTTGAAACTACTTAATTTTTCACAAAGCAAGCAAATTACCTAGACTTTATGTTCACTTAACAATCCCCATATATATTTTTAAGCATTGTCACTTCTACTGGCAGATGGATTAGGGATTCAGCCTGTTGATAACTGAGTAAGATAAAGACATAACACGCCATCTTTGCGCCACAGGGTATGTTTACGCTGTGTACTGCTGGCAAAGATGTGAGCTCCTTCTGCTGAGACACTTGGCTTATTAGTGCCAACTTGGCAGTGTGCTCACATGGTGATTCTTGTTATTTGATACAAATTTTAGGCAGAGTATGTTCTTAGCTTCCTGTCTTATTCAGTTCAAGTGAACCCAAGGTTTATTTCCCTGTCGAAACCGCACTGTGACAAAAAAGGCGTGGCTCTTAATAAAATGTTCTTATTGAAATGTCTTCTCTGTGTCCTTGACAAATACAGTTATTTTTTGCTTAACATCAACCTGTTTAATAAATAGATTATTTTTCTGTAGACACTATCATGTCAGTCTTCACAGTTACATAAAGAACGATTTACAGCTTCTTCAGACATTAGGAAAGTTGGAGTCCTCTTGCTTCAAAAACCAATGTGTGATGATGGCTAGTACCAAAGTGATTTTTTTCTTTGGTTTTGCACTTTTAAGAAGGTGCTTATTTGAAAATAAGCATCTCGCTATACTCTCTGTGGGCCTGAAAGACTCTTTTGGGATTGTTCCATTGACATCGCTCTGGAGAGGAATATGGCAGTCAGGACTAACCAGGAAGCCAAATTCTGATGAGGTGAAACCAGTGCACCCCTTGGAGTTCACACCTGGAACTCACTGGTTTCAGACAACTGCCTCCAGCACGTATATGCACAGGGAGATTGAGAGGCTTGAGGTATGCAGGCAGGTACTGAAAAACCAGCCACTCCATCCTCTTCCCTGTGCCAACACTAACACCTCGGAGGCTCTGCAGCAGCCGGATCACAGCCTGACAAGCTGAAAGTTAGCCCAGGAAAAAAAAGATAAGAAAAGAAAGTGCTTTTTTTCTCTCTTTGCTCCTGGAATTGGCTTGCTGCAGGTGGAGAAATGTCAGTGCCTGAGCAGGGGCTGCACATCTGGAGCAGCGGGAGTACAACCTCCTGCCCTGGCAGCAGCTGGTTATTAGCAGGGGTTAGTAGGGTTTGGCACTATCAGCGCACTGCAGCCTGGGAGGAGCATCTGGTGGTAATCTTGGAAGGAGTACAGTGGAGTAAATCAAAGAGTGCACCAGTTTTTCATCAGGCCTGCTAAAGTAATTTCTCCCATCTGATCTCAAGGCTTGACTTTCTTTCAGAGTCCTGTCCCATACGTATATAATCCAATGCCTGACTTCAATGCATTAATCTATGCATTTATTTCAACTGACTTGACACCTTCAGTGCTTTGGGAGAAAAAAAATGAAAATGGCCAAAACATTCACATTTAAAATCCATTTACAGACTATAGTTTTATCATGTATGCTACCTGTTTGTCAAAGATAAAAAAGACTTCTAGTCTTCTGGCCTAACAGGCTGTAATGTTGTCTTGCATTTAAGATGTACCACCTTTTATGCTGCTTACATGAGGCTTTCAAACCTGCAGAATACTGTAATCATGAGTTATTATCCAAAGGCAACTCAAAAATCTAAATTAATAATAAAAAGAGCCTCTTTTTCTCTCTCTGAGACAACCATGAGGTGCTGGAAATTGTATCATTACTTTTCTGAAGGTATTTGAAATACAATATAAGAAATAGGTCTTCTTAGAATGACCTTACTGTAATAAATCTTTACTGCAATAAATCCTTACAAACTCATTTCAAGGTCCTGATTTGGTCTTAGAATGACCTTACTGTAATAAATCTTTACAAACTCATTTCAAGGTCCTGATTTGGAAGTATCTCCCGTTATAGAGGCCTTAACTGAGCTGCAGAACATAAAGAAAAAAAATGTTTTTATTTGAGAAGATAATTCTGGGTTTTTTTCATGGCTGTATTTAGGCAGTCTCAAAGATCTCCTTAGCAAGTGCTGTTCTGTGTCTTACGTTGCCTTGTAACTTTATGGTGTGGCTTCTCTTTAAATAAGCATACTTGCGAGTCTCATCACTCCTCAGGGGAAATGGGGGCTTGGCAGAACCCTCTTCTCCAGAGCATTCAGCCTGCACAGAGCAGACAGGTACGGGTTCATGCTCCCTGCGTCCTGCTCTATGCCAGGCTGTATCAGCACCCACCCCAAAAACCAGGCATCCTTACTCCTCCTGTATGAGGAGTGCAATGCTTGGCTTTTAGTTTCACAAGAAAGCAGTGCGGTCTCTGGCCTTCCTCTTCATTTGGCAAGCTCAAAAGGTGCAAAGTCTTAGAAAAATTGAATATGTTCTTCCCATCCATTTGTTGGTCTGAGTATCTTTTAAATTCAGGGTAATTAGCTCACCTACCCTGAGGTGTCCTGTGCAAAGAAACAGTTCTAGAGCTTTCTTTGCAGATGCTTTCCTTACAATCAGTGTCTGTTTAAAGTCCGATTCTGACCTGGTATATTGAGGTGTAAATTAGTAGCACCCTTAAAATCCATATACTTTTGCTGTAACACCAGTATCAAATCATAACCACATCTTTGCACTCACTATGTGAACAAAGCCTTTAAATCAGAATCAAAATTTACTGAAAAAAAAAGGATTGGATTTAATAGTCTCCAGAAAATTGCTGGCTGCAGGTCTGTCCCTGCAAATCTGAAACTAGCAAAAGTCCTGCTAAGTTCTGCAAGGTGTAATGTCTGCAGCGGAGTTTTCAGAAAGAGGCCTAATGTACAATTACAATTATTGGTTCTTATTTTGCAACCAAACCTGCTTATCACTGTAAACAGAACAGAGTATAAGATTCACTGAAGGGTTTTTTTTCTGTATGAAAAATAATATTGATAGCATAAATATGTAAGCAAGTTGGGCAGGAGACAGTAACAATACTGCTGATTTAACTTTTTTATTTTGTGTATGGGCTCAAACTGCAGGAAAATTCTCCTGACAGCAAAACAAATCATACTGCTTGAACAGTAAAGATACTGAACTACACTGCCTGTTCTCAGTTTTTGCTGCTATATGCATAATCACAGCAGGTTCTGCTTTCAGGACTACTGAACAGATGCCTAATATATGATCAAAATATCTGTTTCTTTCTTTACTTTTTGCATGAACATTATACACACAGTGCACCATTAAATACTATGTTCTACAACAGAAAAGAGAGTACAATTTCTGTTATGTATTCAGATGTAAAATTAAGGAGAAAAGATAAATGAAGGACAGTTCTGCAAAACAGAGATGACAGAGTTTACCTCCTGGAGATAGCAAGAAATGATAAATGGTGGCCATTCCACTTCAACTGGATAGAGCAATAAATGTTTCCTATGGCACTTTAACCATGTAAGGCCATTTCAGACATATGGATGACATTTTTACAGACACTAGACTTTCAGGAGACCTTGGGATCCTGTTTATTGTGCAGTGTGGGCTACAGTCCTATGCAGTGTATGAAACTAGTTACCTACAAATTATTAGCAATATATTCAGGAAAAAACAGATTTTTATCTTCCTTTTTTCAAATTTCTCCTTCTAGAACTGTGATTTTCCTTCTGGACTACAAGTAAGTTCTACTGTCTTTCATGTGAATTGTTGACATATTTTAGATTCAAAATTTTTAACTAAAAAATCAGTATGTACATAATTCATATAGTATATGTCCCCTGTTAAGTGCCTCTTAAAAGTCCTGTACAAAACATTCAGACTTGAGACCTTCATTTCAAGAAGCCCATGAGTGACGGGCTAGATGGATTTGATACATGAATTTTCTTTTTTTCAGTAAGTGTCTTAGTACACCTTAAATGTATCCTGTTTCTATGCAGAACATAATCATTGGACTCAAAACCAAGTCTGAACATGAATTTTCTTTAATAATATATTAAATTCCTATTCATACCATACGTACTTTTAAAAATGAGGAAACTGAAAATGTTTACTGGAATTTTTTGAATGCTTCCCAAAGAATCATTCCTACTGGAAGACCATTGCATCTAATGTAGGAAACATGAGAAAGGCTCAGTGCTCCCAAGCATGGATGCAAGCTTTGCCCATGTCCTGATTTTCTTATGTCTTCCCATACTCCTCATGCTCTCTGCCCTTCTCTTACACCTGCAGAAGACAGGGAGGAATCACACCACCATCCAAAGGGGTCCCAAGCTGGACAAGTATTGGGACCAGGCTCCCATGGTGACATGAACCTGGAGATCAGCTTAGATGAACTGGGAGCCTCTTTGCCTGGCATTCACTTTCCCTGTGCCATGTGGAAATGCACTGTTGTTCTAATTAGTTAAAAAAAAAAAACCAAGTAAAAAATTGAAAGAGCAAGCAACGGAAACACTTCATATTTCTCTTTTATAATGAGGAGGGCAGAGAGGCTTTAAGACGTAAATTTAATATGCCTGGACTTCCAAGGAGAAAAAGAATCAAAACTTGGCAGTAATTTCTTTTTTCCTCTCAGAGAACATAAGTGATATTGTGCAGGGGGAATATCAGGTGATGAGAAAACACAAAATGAGAGTTGCGGTGTTGGGATGGGAATGGGTATGGAGGTCCCTGAGTCATTGTGGATTTCAATGACCTGTGCTCTTTTCAGGAACCAGTGGTGCTGTGATTAGAGGATTACTGGCTATTTGAAAAGACGATACTTAAAATCATTTGTGCTAGAGAATTCATAGCTTTTTACCTTTTAGAAGCTTTCTGACACCGTCCAGAGAAGCACTAAGTGTAGTTTTTAGCTGAATAAATATGATTAACTTCCATCTAATGCTGGTGGTGTGCTTTCCAAATGCTTGTTTTTGCCAGTTGTGTGTATGACATTTTATTTTGACTTGGAGGTGGAGAAGGAGAACTGAGCAGCAGGGAGAAAGCACATTTTTTACACAGCAAAGCAGACCTTTTAGTGCCTGATTAAAACATTTGGAAAAAGTCTGCAGAGGGGAACAGCACAGAAGGAGCTCCTTTCCACTTCTCAATTCCCTCAGCAACTAGTTTTCGTCGCACTCCCATGTGTTTTTTCCATGAGACAGAACAATTGCCAGCTATTGTGTGTAAGGTACTGTGGGATCAGAGGCACTCAGCTATGGTATGCAGGGATATTAATGGGCATTAAAATACTTGAAATTTGCTGAATGCTGTCAGATTTGATAGCTGTGCTTATCTACATGAGCAGTTGGTTTACGCAGTTTTCAGGAGGTGATTTCCCAGTAGTTGCAGCATATTGTATCTTCGATTACAGAACATTTCTCTACTGTTCTCAGTTTCCTTGTTATCTACCTCAACAGCACTCCCAGATTATATTATGCAGTTGTTACACAATAATGTAAGAATGCATTATAGCCTTCACCTGACCAAGAGAAATGACAATTATCTGCAGCACTGCAATCCACAGAAGGAGGAGTTAACCTCTTGATCCAGTATTTTAAAAGACTCCAAAACCTGCAGCAAGAACCTTAGAGAAAAACTGGCCAAGTTTTTTTCAGCCTTTGCCTGAATTTGGCTGAGGCGAGAGGAGAGGTGAGGCACGCTTCTGAAAAGGCTTTGGAAGAACGTGGGGTGTAAATGAAGGGAACATGCCCATCCTCCATGTACAGGTAGAGATAGATGAGCTGGAGTAAAAACATTTTAGTAGGGATTTTTTTAAGAATAAATGAGAGAGATGCTTTTTGTGCTGAGAAATCTTAACCTGCTGATGGGAAGCTCACTTCTGCTTTATAGGATTCTGAAGAGTAGGGAGACTGCTGCATTTGGTCAAAAAAACCCCACAAAAATTCCATTTGCTTCAATAGCCTCCTCTGGAAAACTGTCAGAAAACAACTACAAGGAAGAGTAACAAGGTGAAAGTGTATGATATTACCCCTAAGTACTCTCCCAACCTACAGCTACTTTCAACACAGTGATCTCCTAGGCTGGATGTCATTTCAGTAGCATACCTAGTAGTTCTCCCTTCCACGAATCTGTCAAGGCCCCCTGAATCTTTGTAAACTTTTCACATCCCTCAGCAAGGACTTCCACAGTCTCACACCTGCAGGGTGGAGAAGTTTCTTCTTTTCAACCTGTTTCCTACTAGATTAGTTTTATGTCTCCCTGTAAGTGGAAGAAGCAGTGAACAACCAATCTCTACTCACTACTTCCATGTCACTCAAGCCTTGTAGACCTCTGTTATGCCCTAAATGGTTTCTATAAGAGACCAAAGAGTCCTAGCTTACTTGATTATTTCAGGCACTTAAACCATTCCATACATTTAGTTACTCTTGTTGCTCCTGTCTGAACCTCTGGTAAAGGCCTCCTGGAAAATCCTCCTGAATATACCATATCTATGCTCTCCAAACCCTGATGTGTTTCCTGTTTTGCCTATCTACCCTAGCGTCAGACCTCTGGACAGAGCATGCAATTGAAGAAGGAAAAATGTTTTTGAGAGACTATGGTTTTGAGATTGCTGTGAGCACCTGATCAGCAGTGTCCTTTAGAGGTGAAGGCAGGAGGTCCAATCTCCTCCCGAGTTCCTGCAGGCACCAGAGCACAGAGGGAGGTTGAACTCCTGCGTGTGGTGTGAGGCAGCAGAAGACAAAATACTCCTCTGTCTCAGTCTTTGCAAGAACTCAGTGGGCACGAGAGCTGCCACCTCTTTGCTGAGACTTCCCAAGTATCTGTTGACTTCCCAAAGGTATCTGGAACACATTTGCTTAAAGATGTGTCCACATGACATACCTGGCCTGCGCTGAACATGGTTTGGAGAAGTTCATTTGGAGAAACACGTGCAATGCCAATTAATTGTCTTAGGTCAGAGTTCTCAGCTAAAGAGCTACAATAGCTCTGTGCCTCTTAATGCTGGCCTGAGTTTACGAGAAATGTTTTCCATTGCTTTTTTGTTCTTGCTTTCAACCATCCTTTTTCCCCAATTATATTGATGTCTTTCTCCTATATCATACAGCTTCTGACACAATACAAATTGCTAGGATTGACACACATCTTACCACAAAATGAAGTCAGATGGTTTGGACACCCCTTTTAATGATGAACATGAGAAAACCATATTCACCTCCTGACTGCCTTTCTCAAAAAAACCCCTACCCAACAATTTTTCCCCTTGAGTGATGACCAGGTACAGTAGTGATGAAAATACCTGCTCAACTGCTTCAAATCAATTACACACGCAGAGGAAATGAAATGATCCTGCCCAGGACACTGGGCTGATGACAGATGCCTCAGAAGGACAAGATATATTTGTAACTCTGAAGAAACCTTCATCCTGACTCAAACTAATTTTTCATAATCTTTTATTGACACAAATAATGCCAGGATAGTAGAAATTGAAAAGATTAGTAGAGTGGGGGAGATATCAGGTTATTTTTCCAGTTTGCATTACACATGTGGTACACATTCTGGTTTGTATTACAAATGTGACCACATTTTCAGCAAGGCTTGTAAATGTATCTTGGACCCCTACTAATGAACTCTAGCTTTTTTTTTTTTTGAGTAGTGACTTTTTTTTATGCTTGCTCAAATTCTGGAAGCTGATGAGAAGTCTCATTTTTCTGGGCTAGACTCTGTGCGAAAGCTTTTAGGACAAGGATCAACAGGGAAAGGTTGTCTGGGTCTTTCAGATGCCACCATGGACACTTAAAATGCTTAAACAAGAACATTATTTGGAGAACTTTAACAAAATTGGTTGCTCACATAAATGAGCAGAGGTACAATACTTGAATTTGCATGCATTTATTTTATTTTAACCAACTTGATTATAGCTTAACAATCTCAATTAAACCTACAGGATATTAAAATGTGTATTTTGACATCTCATAGATAGATCAATAGATAGCTTATGTAACTAATATTCAGGAGAAGTTATGTACCAGTACTGGGAATTTGTTATTCGTCTCAATGTCATCTGCAAACAAACTGAATACAACCTTGAATTTTAAAAAAATCGGTTTTACTGAGACCAAGACTGTGCAATGTGCTCCAGAGAGAACAGTGCTGCTGCACAAAATGACAGGACCCTGGCTTTAAAAAACAGTTTAGTTTTCTGTCCTGAGCCTCTCTGTCCTCCTTCCGTCTGCCAGGAGGTCTCCTGACTGGGGTGGCCAGTCTGGTATTGCAGTGCAGACACCGGGACTGGAGGACCTGAACAGAGATGGTGAAACAGCTGTCAACTGTTTAACTACTTTCTATCACTAATAGTGACCCTGGGGTGAATGGCTTCATATCACATTACCAAATCCTTGAAGCTCTGGGAATGTTTTTTTTAAACTTCATTTTAACAGCGGAATTTATATACATAGCTTGGCTACTTTAATAACATAAAATAGGTAATACAGCTCCTACTTCCACAGGGAGGTGTGCTTATCCTGAAGAATCTGCTGTTCAGTTTGAATGAATTTTATACTATATGTGAAAAGATGCCACTGGCTTCTAATGCTTCTACATTTGGCTGTTTTTTAATTTGCATCATAAAGCTATCTATTCTGTTAAATACTTGCTAAAAACAAAGTCCCTAAACCAGGCAAAACCAATGTACACTTTGGAGGCAAAGCCTAGCAATGATAACAGTTTGTCTTACTTGTCTTACTTATCTTACTGATAACAGTAAGTACTTATTTAAATCTTTCCCTTTCTAACACAGTTTTGAACTCCGAATGAAAAAAAAGTCTAGTTTGAAATACATATAAAAGTCTTCACTTACTTACAGTGAGGTTAATCAAGTTCCCTTATTGGTTGACCTTTTTATACATTCGGTAGGACTGCACACCGTTCAACTTCTTTTAAAAACAATTTTAAGTTCCACTCAAACTGTCCCCTAAAGGAAAATACAAACCTTCACTCATTTCCGAGCACGGTGATGCCTCTAAAACTTTCTCCCCCCTGACTATCATCGCAGTTCCTCCTTCTACAACGACCCAAAAACTTTTTCCAACCCCCGAGGTAGCATCCTTCCTATTGCTCGCAAAGACTTAGAGCATCTACCGCAAGAAAGCACCGGGGCATGCTACAACGGGATGGAAACAGGAAAACAAACAGCTCAGCAGCGGCAAGAAAAGCCCCAACGCGAACAGAGAGGGGCCGCGGACTTACCCGGCGTAGCGGCCGCGGTGGCCGCGGAGCGGCAGCGCAGCCTGGAGGCAGAGCAGACAAA
>NW_010165830.1:1974-8277 GCF_000695765.1 Mesitornis unicolor | reverse complement strand
AAGGTATTATCTGGGTCCAAACAGTTAAATTCACATCTAGCATTTATCTCTTACTCTGTTTTGTGTTTATTGTACACTATTTCATGCCATGAATTTGCAGTGTTGCAGATGGCTAAAATTTCGCAGACTCATCAGCTGTATGTCAAGTTGGCTGTAGACAAAACCTTAGATCTTCAGCAACCTCTGCCGACTTTGTTGGCTCCACTAACCTGGGCAAGCTGGAGGTTGGACTGTGAATCTGGGAGCCAGAGCTGTTTGTCCCAGCCTGTAAGCAAAGAATGTTATCTTTGTGTTAATTTCATTTTGTTGGTTGGTCTCATGTAGTCTAAGTCATTATAGTTTACAAAATAGGCACAGCTGGCTTTTCTCAGTCCAGCAGTCTAATAGTTTAGACTACCTACTTTAAAAAGTATTTCTCTTCACTACTTTACAGTGATCTTTAGCAAACAGCACACAAATTAACCATTGCTGAGATAGATACATCTTTAAATCTTACTGAGTCTGTTAGAACTGCTTGCAACTCTGAAGAAACACATTATTTTGCATGTGGTAGTAATGTTTTTGGCTCATCCTTTCTACATATCATGTAAAACACTACACTCATGACTTACCGCCTGGATTTAGAAGAGTCCAATGTAGCTAACTGGATTCAGTATGTATACCCACATAAATTATTAACTGGATTTTGTTCAAGAGAGTACTTTCAATAACAAATATTCAGGAAGTACTGGTACCCTAGATACAAAAGAGAGTGAATTATTTCAATCACAGGTCATATTGAATCTTTCCATATAAAACCCACGCAAATAACAAATAAAAATCCTATATTCCTCAGGCCCATTTCAGAAAGAAAATAGTGATATAATGGCACTCTGATAAAAACGTTCCAGAAAAAGCAGCCAAAGGCATAATTTCTTCAAATTAATGGCATTCAACTATATTCCTTGTGGGGGGCTTACTCTCAAATTAGTGATTGTACTGAAATTTCAGGTCATTGAGAAACTATTGCTTTTATATCTGTTAGCTTCAGTCCCACACATGAACCCCATCAGTCTTAGTTGCTTGTTAGGTATAATTAATTTTGAAAGTGCACTGTGCTGAATAAATCATATGACGCATTACACACTTTGCAGTCATTTGTATCCATCTTCCATTCACTCTTTTTTTTTTGTTGAGCAACTTATTAATCCATTCTAAGGAAAGAAGAAAAGGTCAAGAAAAACATCAGTGACTGCAAAGTAAAATTATCTTGTTAAAATAAAAGTGAGCCACAAGTTTCTGTCAGTAACCAGAGATATTTGACAGCGGAGCCTGAAAGGGAGAGGTCCAGGCACTTGGCAACAGGCTGAAGTACAGAGAAGGAGTAAAAATAAAGGAGTCCTGAAGCAAGCTATTACTGAATATACGCTTAGAGAGGTTGTGTTTAAGAAGTCAGCAGAATTTATTAAAGAAAGGACAAGCATGCTAAACAGTCCATGTTTAATTTTATAAGTACAGTTTTAGATATTCTTAAGGTCGACTCAGCCTTACAAACTTTTGACAAATCTGTCCCATGTCCAATGCCCCAAATGACATCAAATCCAGATTTTCACAAAAATTGAAATGTACTTAGAGTTAACATTCCAGCTCACTTTCAGATCAAATTTGTCTTCAACCTGGTAAAAATAGGGTTTGGGCATTTCTCTCAAATGAACACCATGTGAAAAGCTGCACTTCCATATGATTCTTGGTCAAGGAACAGACTATTTGCAATGACCCACACTAGTTTGTCAAGTCTGCAAGCTACGAAGAGCACATGATGGCTCTGTAATGGTGCAACTTCTGTGCCATTAGATGACCAGAAAATGCAGCAAGTGGTGTTAGCAGCAATAAGGGAAATAAAACCCTTGTATACCCCAAGGATAACTGTCTCTGCCTCCCAAAAGCATATTGGTAATAAGAATTCTACCTGTTCTTGACAGAGCTTCTCCACCCATATACACATTCAAACCCCACTCCCTTCTTGTAAAAAGAGCTTCAAAAAATTTGTGATTCAGAGGAATTGTCTAGTTTACAGTTTTCTTACAAAGTCGAAATTTAAAGAAACTTCAAGCCTGCAGATTTATGTGTGACTTTACACACCACTGTGCATTCTGCTGAAATTGGGACTAAATGCTGTGTGTGCAGTTAAGCACATGTATAAAGCCTTTGTTATGTCAAAATCTAGTTTTTTTTTTCAGACCATTATCTTTCTTTTTTAAAAAAGTCAGAGGTGGGGGTTTAAAGGAGTTCTAAATGGGTTTAAAAGGGACTTATGTGAAACTGAGTTTTACTTTGAAATTTTGAATGGTCTAAGATTTCTGTCTACATATCCATACAGTTTGAAATAAAAGGAAATTGTCTCCTAAAATGCTGTGGACTGAAACTGCAGAGCTTGGCAGATCTTGGATGAAGTCTCTATGTCCCATCATAGGTAGGGTAAAAGGTGGTCCTTTCATGTTTCTGGGTTAAAGGATTAAAGCTGTATTTATGGTGTCTGTTTAGCTGGAGACAAGAATTACTGGATTTTATAGGAGATAGCTGTAAGGTCTTATACTTCCAAAATGTAAGGAAAGACAGGCTGGATGAGGAAGAGAGGCATTTTGGAGACAAGATGCCAGGCCATGCATGAAAGAAACTGCTAAAATTTATAAGTTACATAAGTATAGGTAACCTGACCTTCTGTTAGACTTCATACCCTTCCTTAAAATGCCATGCCCTTACAGGCAAAGGACTCTAACTGGACTGAAAATCGATTGCAATATTTGCTTCCCAGCCTCCAGGCAGCAATCAGAGGGGCAGTGGAAGCAACTCCATTGCAGCATCACTAGCAGCCTGCCTGTTCACATCTAAGCCAGTTGGCAGAGAAAGTGATTTTCCCCCTCTCGTCCTCCTACTTTTCCCAGTGTAGAGCATGGGGCATAGCCAAGTAGTAAGCCAGTGCCTGCTGGTTGCATTTCTCTCCCCAAGCCCTCCCAAGTTTCCCATCACACTGGTCTCCCCCTTGCTTGTGATGGGTGAGGATTCCTGCAAGTAGCACAGTTTCCCAGTGGTGAATCATTGCTGCACCAGAACATTACAGGCTCTTTTTTTTTTCCTCCTCCGCATTTGTTTTCTCACAGTGTGTGATATGTATTTGTACATAGTTAATATCTGTTTTCTTGCAATGTGTGATCTGTATTTGCCCATATTTAACCCCTCTGCTTCTGCATGGAAGATCTGCTGGTACATAGAAGGGGCTAAAATCCTTCCTGCATTTGGAAAGGGGCTGTTTCACAGCAAAAAACTCTGGATGCTGGACAAATGTGAAGCTTAATTGATTAGTGTCTAATTGGTGCAGATAGAACTATACAGTACTATACCACCAGCTAAACAATATCAGGAAGAAGAGGGATCGAGAGTCAAAGACTACCCTGGGAGGTTTAACAGCTGAGGTTTAATAAGGTGTCACTTTTCTACAAGTCGAAACGCATATCATATTCCAAGGCCTCTGCTCTGACATGTTCTGATATCTGGGATTTTTTTTCCAGTTGTCCTCATCTTTTAAAGCTCAAATATACTTGGTTTCACTTGTAGAGGAAGAGGTGGGTGGCTGAAAAAAACAGGCAAGGACATTGAACTGAAATTACTCTGTCAGGGAGACCTTATCGTTTTCTACAACTACCTGAGAGGAGGTTGTAGTGAGGTGGGTGTTCACCTCTTTTCCCAAGTAACAAGCGATAGAACAAGAGGAAATGGCCTCAGATTGTGTCAGGGGAGGTTTAGATTGGATATTAGGAAAAATTTATTCACTGAAAGGATTATCAAACACTGGAACAGAGTGCTATCAGTCACCATTCCTGGAGGCAATTAAAAGACGTGTAGATGTGGCACTTAGGGACATGGTTCAGTGGTGGACTTGGCAGTGTTAGGCTTCTGATTGGACTCAATTATCTCAAAGGTTTTTTTCCAACTAAATGATTTTATTACTTCTATGTGTTTTAGTTTCCTTTATGATTATATTTAAATATGTCTTAGAAGATTGACTGCAGAAAAGGGACAACTTTCCTCACATAAATGTCAGAATCACTTAATACATTTTCAGGATGACTTTGTTCTTGTTCCTATTGAATGTGAGATTGCCCGCAAAGCACGAGATCAATAAGAACTGACCTCAATGTGTCTCAAATGCACTGGAAATAATTAAATTACTTAAGTTACTGGTACTAGAGTTACAGATACTGGTTTGGGCAGTGTGTTTGGGGAGTGATTCTATTCTCAGGACAAGCAATTTAAAATATCTGAAGAAAGGTTTATGTTCCCAGATAAGGATGCAACATTCTAGGCAGAGAAAGAAGAATGGGCATTACCTTCAAAAGACATTCTGGAGGCAGGAATAAGTAACAGAGAGGAAAAGAACTGTTTTTTTGGGGGGAGGGGATTTCTGTTGTCAGTAAAATGCTGCACGGTAATAAAATTTAAAACTTTGACAGCTGTATTAAGACAGTATCTCTGCTTGCATAGAAGTTCTCCCAAGCAAAAAAAATGCATCTACTTGTCTTATTAATCTGAATTAAATTCTTGCGTTGAGTGAGAAATATGCAGTCTCTTCACCGCTGCTGGTGTGAGTCAGTCACAGTCTCTAGAGATTCCTTCTGCCGCATAATCCCACTGCAGCTTTGCTCTGGAACAGGGATTTTTGCATAAGAGCTGCAGCACAGTTATTGTTTTATATTATTTTGATGAAAGTTTTAAGGAAATGTGCACAAGCACCTGGGCAAGTAATAACCTCTCACTCACCTTCATGAAGTAACTCCTGGCACTGTGTGAGTCGCAGCACCTCTTTCCTGAGGTAGATGACATCTCATAATGCAGCTGATCTGATGCTGCAAACTTCCTTCAGCCAGCCAGTCTTCTACTCCTTAGTTTATCTCATGAAACATGCGAACTCTGTGCCTCATACCACTCTTCACAGTGCTCAAATTTGGCTGAAATTAGCCAACAGTTTCAGGAATTATTAGTTGGGGATCAGTAGATGGTTACAGAGCATAACTGCCCATACACTCTTTTTTTTTTTAAAATGACAAAGCAATGTTGTACTTTTAAAAACTTCTGGAGAAGCGATGTATTATGGCCCTTATAGTTCCTATATGATTCATCCTTTTTTAGCCCAGCACAAAACCATATCCTACTTGTATTTAAGGGGACTTTTTCTCAGAAATAGGTTTGGAAAAGACCCAAGATAGAATTTTGGACTGATTTGCTATTGTACTTCTGGTGTTCCTACCATTAAGCTGAATGCATTCATGTGAAATAAGTGGATAGATTTTAAGAAAAAATAATAATTTTCTCTGACAGGAAGAGGAATGGCATCTTTTTCCCCACATTGCATAGATAAATTATGAAAGTTACACAAATCTGAGCTTAAAGGTAGTTTATTCCTTTGCATTATAAAGAGGCTTATTCAAGCACACTTAGTGAGATAATCTCCTGATTTTCATAGATGCTTAAATGGTTTGATAGATGCCTCATGGAAGTCAAATAAAATAACTAATTTATCAGGTGTAATATACCACTATAGCTGTTTTATACATCTTTCAATAAGCAAACTGATAAATGTTGGTGATAGATCTTCAAAATATGACCTCTCTGTAAGGTGCACATGTTGCCATTTTTTGGTTATTCACACCAAGAGCTCTTAGGCTTTTCCATACGCTCTCCATTCAACACTCTGTATTCAGCTATGGCCTTCTCTGGACAATCAACTGGTCTGTCCCTGTCCTGCCATCTACCCACCAAGCAGCTGGGTTTACACACCTGTTACCAGCCGTAATTCGTCTGGCATTTCACACAGCCTTTTATTAGCTCGCTTACCCTCATACCCCAAAGTACAATCCACTCATTTGGTTCCATAGTTTGTCTCTTGACTTCGAAGACATTCAGCTGTCTTTCTTCTTTCTTCACAACTGTCTAGGTCTCAGTCTCATATTTCATCAGACTCAGGCTTCACTACTCAGGCACTAAATTCTGAGGTGTGGTGGGCTCCTTGCAGAACAGAAACAGCATTGCTGTGATTCATGAACTTCAAGCGCATTTGTTGCTTTATTGATCTCAATAAAAGTACACAGAAAGTAGCCAAGTGCAGTGCTGAATCAGAGCCATACAGAGTACATCAATTAAATGAAAATATAATTGCTTTATAACAACATATTTAGTTCCCATATTCCTCAAGAGACTTGCTGAAGGTAAGCACGGGTCTCCGAGAGTCACTCTTTCTTCTCTTTATCTGCCTGCTTTCCTACTTAA
>NW_010165830.1:0-1943 GCF_000695765.1 Mesitornis unicolor | reverse complement strand
TGCTGTTCTATCACCTGGAGCTAGCATTATCTTCACAGTCCACAAGTCAGTGAAAGTACCAAGAAAATCTAACTCAAAGCAGTAACCATAACCTGCCCTCTTTCTCAATAGCTGTTTCTAATATAATAAATATAGTTGTAACCCTAATGATGCTGGTATTAACTTCTGAGCTCCTTAAAGTTTTTCTTCCTTTTTTTTTTCTTTTTCTGGAAAGAAGAACAGTATGGGGAGAAAGAGGACTTTGAAACATTAAGAGTGTTTTTGAGATTTGGAAATAATTACTATGAACATTTGATTTTTTTTTTATTTTTTTGAAAAGAAGTCTTTTCAAAATTTGATTTGTCAAAAATCCCTGTCATCTAGAAGAGAAACTTCACTAATCCACTCAATATTAATAAATAGTAACAATTGCATCAGCTAAAGATTCAGAAAGAACATGCACCTTCTCAGCTTTTCTCAGAATTTTTATTTCTTTCAAACAACCCATACTCAGTTGTTCTGTTACTTTAATATTGTACATGATGGTTCTTTCATTTCACCTTTAACCTTGACATGTCTGCTTCTAATTGGTTCCCTGAGGAGTGTCAGAGTGGGCCAGGATCCCATAGCAGTGCCCAATGCTGTCGTTCCTGTGCACCTTGTAACGAGCAAAGTAAGAGATGTTGGAGGTGGAAATAAGGGACTCACTGAGATTTAGCAATGGAAGAGTTGTGGAGGAAGCACCTGTTTTGAGACAAAGCAATTGGAGAATTGATAGTTCAGAAAAGGTGTGAGGCAGGAATCACAAAGGGGATTAGACACTGGCATGAGGGAGGGATAAGAAGTGATTGAACTGGCCACCAAGTTGTTATCTGGAGGATGGAATTAAATGACTTTGTATTCAGCTTTAAATTAATACTTGAAGGATTGAGATCAAAGCCAAATATTCACCCAAAGCCAAATGTCCATATCCACTGAGTTTATCAATGCGTAAAGCTTTAGAAAAGTATAGCAAAAGACTTCCAAGAAATGCGTAATAAAAAATGATAGATATGCTGCCTCAATTCTGTTCTTACTTTCACACAAGACTGGTCAAATATCAAGAGAGAAAATGTAATCCTCAGTTTGAAATTATCTCTTCTCATAAAATGCATAACATACATTTAAGCATCAGGACAAATTACTCTAAAATGTAAATGTTATGGATACATAAAGAAAAACTGGATTTCATTTTATTTTAATTTAAAATAACCATGTTGTTATTGGATGTATATAGAGTAATAAAAAATGAAATACCCAAACCAGTGATATATCACTTTATTTTTTAGTTGGTATCCTCTCTCCTACTAATTCAAAAAATCATTGAGAAAGATATATTTATCTTGAAATGTCAAATTTCAATGTTAAGGACTCATTTATATTTACAATGTAATATATGAATTCAGTTCAAATGCTCTTACAGTGCCATCTGCTGAAAAGCAGCTGAGGCGAAAAAGTATTTGGCAATTCGTTGGACACACTTCAAGAAGGAACTCTTAAAGGCGCAGGAACAGGCCGTCCCCGTGTGTCGGAAAATGAGCAAGCAGGGAAGACGACCGGCCTGGCTGAACAGAGAGCTCTGGCTGGAGCTCAGGGGAAAGAAGACAGTTTATGATCTTTGGAAGAAGGGGCAGGAAACTCAGGAGGACTACAAGGCTACTGTGAGGCTGTGCAGGGAGAAAATTAGAAGGGCCAAAGCACAGCTGGGACTTAATCTACCTAGTGCTGTTAAAGACAATAAAAAAGGTTTCTGTAAATACATTGGCAACAAAAAAAGGGCTATGGAGAGTCTCCCCCGTATACTATAAGTGGGGGGAAGCATAGTGACTAGACATGAGGAAAAGGCTGAGGTACTTAATGCCTTCTTTGCTTCAGTCTTTAGTAGGAAAGGCAACAGTACTCTGGGTACCCAGCCCCCTGAGCGG
>NW_010165829.1:0-15100 GCF_000695765.1 Mesitornis unicolor | reverse complement strand
CCACCAGGACCCCCAGGTCCCTTTCCCCAGGGTGAGAGATTTCATGGAATCATAGAATCATAGAATACCACGTTGGAAGGGACCACAAGGATCCGAGTTGGGGTTTAACCTGGAGAAGAGAAGACTCTGGAAACATCTTACAGAGGCCTTGCAGTACTTAAGGGGGCCTACAGGAAGGATGAGGAGGGACTCTTGATCAGAGACTGTAGTGATAGGATGAGGGGTAAAGGATTTAAGCTGAAAGAGGGTGGATTTAGATTGCATACTAGGAAGAAATTATTTACTGTGAGTGCGACGAGAAATAAGACATAAAGCAGACAAAATACTTGTTTGGAATTTCAGCTGGGAGTATACATATATATATATATATGGAGTGTCACATTTCTAGTTCAGAAAAACTGCAGACAACAAATGATCGTGCTGTAGAAGACAGAAAAAAAATCTAGCTTTTAGATTTGCCATAAGACTAGGAAGCAAGAGCATCTCAGCAGTAAATACAGATGTAATAGTGACTACAATTTTTGCTAAATCACAGTTATTATCTCCTCTGATGAGTAAAAAGAAAGACAGTAAGGGACATTCTTTCCTTTGAGGCACTCTTGCTTGAACAGTCTCCTTTGAACTGCTAGTGCTGAAGCTAACATCTCAAGAATCATAGAAACACAAAATGTATTGGGTTTGAAGAGACCTTTAAAGATCATCCAGTCCAACCCCACTGCAGTAAGCAAGGACAGTGTTATTAGATCAGGTTGCTCAGAGCCCCATCAAGCCTGACCTTGAATATCTCCACGGATGGGGCCTTCATGACCACACTGGGTGACCTGTTCCAGTGATCTACTACCTTCATATTGAAGAACTTTTTCCTAATATCCAACCTAAATCTAGCCTGTTCTAGTTTAAAGCCATTACCCCTCATCCTATTGCTACATGACCTTGTAAACAGTTCTTCCCCAGATTTCTTATAGGCACCTTTCAGGTATTGGAAGGTTGCTGTAAAGTACCCTCAGAGCCTTCTCTTCTCCAGGCTGAACAACCCCAACTCTCTCAGCCTTTCTCAGCCAGGAGACGTGCTCCAGCCCTCTGATCATCTTTGTGGCCCTCCTCTGGACCTGCTCCAGCACTTCAATGTCCTTTTTGTGTTAAGAGACTCTAAAGCTGGACGCAGTACTCCAGGTGAGGTTTCACCAGGGCAGAGTGGAGGGGCAGAATCACCTCCCTTGATCTGCTGGCCACACTTCTTTTGATGCTGCCCAGGATGCAGTTGGCTTTCTGGGCTGCAGATGCACCTTGGTGGCTCATGTCCAGCTTCTCATCCACCAGTACCTCCAAGTCCTTTTCCTCAGGGCTGCTTTTCCAGCACATCGTCTCCTAGCCTACAAAGAGGATAGTTCTGACCCAAGTGCAGGACCTTGCACTTGGCCCTGTTGAACTTCACGACGTTCATTTGGGCCCATTCCAACAGGTTGTCCAGGTCCCTCTGGATGGCATCACTTCTTTCTGACACATTAACCTCACCACCCAGCTTGGTATCATCAGCAAACTTTCTGAGGGTGCACTCAGTCCCATTGTCAATATCAATAATGAAGATATTAAACAGCACTGGTTCCAGTACAGACCCTTGAGGGACATCACTTGTCACTATCTTACATCTGGACATCGAGCCATTGACCAGTACTCTCTGGATGTGACCATCCAGTCAATGCCTTATCCACTGAACAGTCCGCCCATCAAATCCATGCCTCTCCAACTTAGAGATAAGGATGTTGTAGGGGACTGTGTCAGAGGCCTTGTAGAAATCCAGACAGACAACATCCATAGCTCTTCCCTTGTCTACTGATGCAATTATTCCATTGTAGAAAGCCACTAGGTTGGTCAGGCAGGACTTGCCCCTAGTAAAGCCATGCTGGCTGTCTCAAATCACCTTCCTGTCCTTCATGTGCCTCAGCATAGCACATACCACAAAAGACAAAGAACAGGAAGGGGGGCCTTCACCGTAACACTGAGGGTGGTAATAGCTGCCAGTTTGTCCCCAGCTGAAATTCTGAATTACTCAGAATCCCTGTGGAGGTAATTTCTGTGACTCGTTCCTTCTGATTTTCTTCCTGTAAGCCACTGGTATAGAAACCTGTTTGCAATGGCTGCTGTGCAGATTAGTCAATATTTAGAAAAAAAATAGAGATGAATAGTAGCATTTAAAACATTAACTACACATTAAAAGAATTGACCAGTAAATCATATGTTTTTCATTTACTGTAGGAAAGCATGTTGCTGAAAAACAACGGAATAATTTTCTTAGAGAGCAGAAAATTCTTAGAGGTATAAATTCAGGAAGAGATCTTCTCAGTGTAGTAAAGGAACATGTAATTAAAAAGAAAATCTGTTGAATATTTAAGATACACTTTTTAAGTTTCTAAATTAAATTGTTGTCATTTGCTGCTGAGACAATTAGCAGGTGTCAGTTAGAAGACACAATAGATTATGTACCAAATTACTTTCTCTTTTCAGACAAGTTTGCAGTCACAAGAACGTGTGAGGAGGTTTAATCAAAGATCAGAACTTTTTAATTAAATAGGGTCGTATGTGACTAGTCATTTGACATTAATTACTGTTTTAGTTGGATTCCTTTTGATTTGTAAAAGGCCCTGAGCGCTACAAAAATTATGTCACATCATAGAAACTGCTGATTATTAAAACAAAAAGTTTTCTTCATCAGCCCATCACTCTCCTGCAAAAGCAGCATAATTTCAAAGGTGAAATGGCTGCCTTAAAGAAGGAGACCAGTGAGTTTTAAAAACAGAATAGCAGATGGTACTTCAACTGACTCCCCTTAGAAGGGACAGTCTGAAAACACTTAATTGTAATGATTGATAAGGTCTTCTGTCAATGCTCAGCAAAACTTTCAAGGGGCTAAACAGCTGGCATGAGGTTCATTTGGAGTTTTAACTAGTTGACTACCCTTTGGGGTGTCTTAAGGCTAACTAGCTTCACTGATATTAATAGAGGACATCAATCAAAATGAAATGCCATAGCAGAAACTGATCCGAGACTTCAAGTAATATTTTAATTTGTCGGCCTACATAGTAGAGGATAAATGTTAACAGTGTCCTTGTGTGATAGCTTTAAATTCAAGTCCAATGGTGGCATCAGTGTTTGCAAGTCATTCTTTTATAAGCTTTGCTTTTTCACACACTCCACTTATTCAGAATAAAGTGGGAGCGGTGACAATGAAAATCCTTATCTGAATAGCCTGCAGAAAGAAAAGGAAAATGAAAAAAGAGGAAAATATAAAGAGAACAGGAATAATTCTTAGCTCATGTAAAGATTAGGAGTGAACTTCACACAAACACGCACTCGAAGTCATTGTGCCTTTTGTGGTGAAGTTTTAGAGAGCTTTTCAGTAGGGGCAGGGGGGGAAATGTCTGTCTAAAGGGGAATTAAGAAAGCAAAATCCGTCCCTAACCTGCAGTGCTACAGTGCAGCTTCTGCACATGGGGTAGAGGTACATGTACTTGCAGCTCCTTTCTTAGCCTACTGAAATGGTACTTCGCAAGCTACTGGGTCTGTTTGCCACAGAGCTTGTTTCTTGAGATCATGGGATGCCTGAAGCTCAGAGTGGGCAATGATTATCTCGTGGAGGAAGACTGGATATGTTTGAACTAATGGTAGTCAGGTTGGCAGCAATGCTAAGAACAAATCTGGACCCTGTATGCCCCTGTTTTACTGCAATCTAATCATATTAGTAAGTTTGAAGTCAGTAAAGCAACTAAAAACCTGTTTTGCACCCCAGATTAACATAGCGCATTGTACTTAAAGTCTTTTGTGGGCAGAAGTATGGCTGTGGTAGAAAGAAATAGTATTACTTGGAATTAGCTAATTTCCAGTAATTGGTATCTAATTTACATGTAAGTCAGCTGCTTCAAGCCATCAGCACAGCAGGTTAATCTGCAGGCTGAATAACAGTTAAAAGGGAGTATAGTTACTTGACGGAAAGCTGGTCTGGTTTATAACCTGGACTGAAACTCCACAACCCTGGGTTCATTTCTGTGACAGTTTTCCTATATGACTGTGAAAAAAGGTCATTCATTTTCTCTGTGATTTAATTTCCTAAATATAGAAAGATGGCAGCACCTTTCTACTTCACTTAGTAGAGAGTAAGACTTTAGAAAGAAAACATATCTGCTACTGGCATTGGTGCAGTGCTTAGGACATACAGGTGCTTCTAAATACTGCTGTTAATTCTAGCATAAATTGTCATTATGCCTGTTTTTCTAGTTTAGCCTCCAGCCTGTTACAATCTGAAAATCACTATGGAAACTGTGGTAGTAAATGTGGTATTTAGGAACCAGACTTCATAACATGTCTAGGTTAAATATTTTCCTAAAAAGATCTAAGTCACAGTGTATTTTCTATAGGATTACAGCCTCTCTTGAAATGGACAAAAGCATTCCCTCTATTCAGATAAAAAGTTTCCATTTAAAGTGAAAAAAATTATCAATTGTGTATGAAGACAAGCATTGAAGGAATCTTTAGTTCTAGAATGAATGGAAAAAGGTCTGCTTTATTTTTGAAAAGATATTGTTTTTCAAGGAAAAAAAAACACTGAGGAGAAACACAAAATTATCATAGCATTTTGTATTCACTGCATCAGTTATTTCCCAAAGAAAGCCTATCAGTTAAAATGATGAATTTTAACCTTTACCGATTCTTCTAGAGAACATTCAATTTATATTCTTCAGGCACTTTGCTACTTGTTCACCATACTGATGCAAAATTATTGTATTTGTAAAGTTTATAAAGATTTAGTTACAAGTTTTCAAGGGCATAGTTCACTTTTTTCTTCAAATCTAAACCTTCTAGTATAAGTTAAGATAGAAATAGAACAAAAGGTAACATATGATACAGTTATATGCTTTAATACATTAATATTTAAATACAGTATCTTATTGAATACAAGTCTGGTGGTCAACAGAAAATACAAAGGACACGTTATCACACAGTACAGAAAGCTCTAAGAGGTGAATACCAATGCATAAACATTTCTACATAGAATATTTTCTCTTTTTTAATTTCCCTTATGAGATCCAATAATGCCCATATGTAATCAATGCTTTTAAACTTTATGAAACCAATCTTGTAAATGTTGGCAGTACTAAATTTGAAACAAACAAACAAAATAACTAAACCAGATTGAATATATGTTCAAATTTGAGCTTTGTTTAATTTGTATCTCAGAAAATTTCTGTAGAAATAACGTCAATATTTCTTTGGGCACTCTAGGCTTCTGGGCATCATTCTTAAGAGAGCAGCCATGTTATGAATGAATATAGTACCCCCTGACTGCCGCTGCAGTGTTGCAGAGTTAGATGCTATCCTTACTCTGCAATGTAAGGGTGTGTTGGGCTGATAGGCCTCGGATACAAAACTGCCAGCATACTGAACAATGAGATGGTGAATTAGAGTGCTATGAAGAAATGGGGTGACATAGGTGTTTACTCACCTACTGTAAAGATCACTTATTAGGGTAAGGTTCACAACCATATATCCTTCAGAGAACGTTGTTTTAAAAATTTATTTTAATTCACTGTTGAAAATTATGTTTATATTCCTTCAAAAGGAGTGGGCCATATGGGTTCCTTCTGTAGGGGAGTTTCAACCTTCTCTGGAGAGCATGTGAGCAAGAACAAAGATAGGAAGTTCTGGAAATTGCCAAGGGTGAGAGAAGAGTAGGAGGCAGTGACAGGTACAGCAATGAATTGGGATCCTGCAGGTCTTGAGCAAAATGAAAGCCATGTTAGAGGCTTCAAGGATGACAGAAGTAAGGACCCTACTAACTGCAGAGGACTGTGCCATTTGCTCCAGCTGGGAAGCTGCCAACCTGACTGAAATGAAGCTTAGAAGAAAAGACCTACCTTTAAGATCATGGAGGAACTGGGGTGGGGGGAAATGATCTATTAATTAATTAATTGTTTATTTATTTAGCTGTCCTAGTAACTTTGCATTTTTCTGTTTAAAAAAATAAATTAGCTATCCTTGTTGAAAGACTGTTAAAGCCTATATTTTCTGTATTTTCAATCTCCTTTAGAGAGGTTACTCTGAGGAAAAGATCAAGACTGGTCCACCTCAAAGATTTAGCTGATCTGAGGTCCTGCCAAAGATCTTGTAGATATTCCAGTATAGCCGAAATACTCAGAATGTGTTTCAGGTCTTTCTATGGAGTACCCCGAGTAATGTCTATTTTATGAATTTTGAATCTAATGAACTAGACACCTACCAATTTAATGCTGTCAGAAGTTCAGCGTTAATATGCATGGCCTCTGGCAATAGCTTAGTTATAGAGAGGATATTACCAGTGGAAATGTTAGTCACCTCCTAAGTGATATCACAGATTTGCAAATGTCACTGGTACAAAACCTTCAGATGTAGATACCTAAAGCAGTAGTTGTAGCCTAAGGACCAGCTCCAAAGGAAAGCTTATGTGCTAGCGTAGGTTATTTGCTGTATCCCAGGAACTGAATTTTGCTGAATTAGGCACCTAAGAACTGAATATACAGTTGGAGTACTGAGAAGGGTGATTCTAAGATCAGTCAACTAGAAATAATAAAAATAGGTGTCTAAATAGCCTCTCCCTTCCGATTTGAGCACCTAACTGCGATGCAATCAGCTGCCTGGATAAGGCCAGACCTCATTTAGGAGTCTGCCTTTCACACAGTGGCTTTGTGATTAAAGCAATTGCCACAGAAACTGGAGATTTGGAATAAAACTTATTTTTCCTCTTTCATAAGCTGCTACACTCGATAGAGCCAGTTTTGCGTTCTGGTCAATACTATTGCTGTGACCACAAGTTTTTTTATCTAATGGCAGCTTAATGTAAATTAGGTAGGAAAGCCTGGCTCTCCCTGATATTGAGTACTTCAAGCACTGTGCTGTATTGTTCTGCAGCTGCTGTATGTCAACATAGAATTCTTGCTTAGCACCCACCTTCTGAGTTCACTGCAAGGTCTTCTGAAGCAAAAGTTTAAGTATATGCTCAGTGCTTTCCTAAAGTTAGTCTGTATGAAGTTTGAGAGTCAGACTTAAAACAAACAGTAGCTGATGTGACTATCAATCATCTAAACAATTTAAAAAAAAAAAAGTTAATGTGTATTTTAGCGGGAAAAAAAACAACCAACCTATCTGTGACAATGACAAAAGCGCACCGATCCATTTCAAGCTTGGGTAACTGTCACGGAAAATATTCTATATCTTTAAGTAGATAGCCAGCAACTTACTCATCCAGATTAGGAATGAAAAAGCAAATGAAATAAAAATTGCCCTGTAGAATTAAGAAAAGTTCTCAGTTTGACAGAGAGGATAAATCTAGAAGACAGTAACATTGAACATAGTGATTTTCTACTGCATTTACCTCAGGCAATAGCACAGTGATATTTAAACAAGATAGTAATTATATGAAAGATGTCAAATAAAAAAACATTAAAATTTTGAATTTATATAAGACTCTATGAAAAGAAAGAGATATGTTAGTTCTCCTAACTTATATAAGTAATAACACTAATCCAAAGACAGTACTTTTTCAGGATGTCATGAGAGTTGTGGGTGTAACTGGTATATCTTTGGTAAAAATGGGGAGTTCTTAGATGTAGATTTACTTTGATGTCTCTCATTAAGTGTCAAAGTCAGTACACTGTAAGTCACCATATCTCTAGGGAGATTTTTCACCCTATATATTTCCCAGCCTTTGTAATTATTGAAGAGATGGCTGAAGAATGCCTTATATGGTCTACATAGAAGATAGGTGAAGAACTGTGTCATAGGAGCACACCTCCTGCACTTTAGCATAAGACAAGACTGCAGCTTTTCTAAAGTACCCCATATAAAATGCTTATACTGCAAAGGATATATAGCTTCAATTAATGGTTTCACTCCATAGAATGCACTATTGCACTATACTGCTTCCTAATGTAACCCTCTAACCCCTAAGTCTTCCATCAACCTCTTCAGAAGTCATTAGATTTTCTAATGTTGTTCATGGGCTGCTATTGGTTTTGGATTATTATTATTTTTTAAAAAAAGAAATTACATTTTCTTCCTTTCTTAAGCTGCTAAATTGGTGTCAGGTACAACCGAAGAAAAAAGATATCTCAGAGACATCCAGGCAGTGACATATCAGAGCTGCCACCTGTTTGCACATCTTAAAAGAGTGTTTTTTCTTTCTCAAAACAATCTCTACTGCAATTTGGATCATTGTCTGATAACATCTGAAAATACTTCTATGAAAAAAACCAACAAGAGTTCATTCCTCAGAGAAAAGGTTTTGTGTTAGAAGGTAAAGTATTAAGATCCAGGAATATCACTGATGGGAAGTTACTGATATTCCATTGATGACCTTGGCATAAATGTCATGAACTACAGAGCACTGGAGGGGATCACCAGTTCAACGGTAGATCACAATATGCGAAAAAATGGATGACATGAATGACTGTAGTGTAGAAGGAGAATGAAACATACTTGCATCATGTGCAGTGTCATTATCTTAGAGAGCAATAAACTGAGAGCTAAATCAGATGGGAGTGAAAAAAAGAAGTAAGAACCAGCTGTAATAGTCTATCAGGGAACAACATTCCCTCATGAGGTAGTTCCCTCAAAAGGCAATTACAACCCTCATATGTATAAGGTAAAATTACTTCAGCAGAAACAGTAGAAACAGAGAATTAATAATGTCTCCATACAAGGAACACTTTGACATTTTAGTTTGTACTGAAATCTTCCAAACTGCTGAGAATATTCCTCTAAGACTTACACATTTTGTAGGATTCCCTTTTCTGAGAAGCAGATGACATGGAGTCTTGGTAGACTTGTCAGACAAAACTTTTTGGGTCTTGTTCACTTCTACCCCTTTACTTCTAAGCTTTTACCAGTATTAGATAGTGTCTCCTCCAAAGCTCCTGCTCATATGAAAAATACAGAAATTCTTGCTGAGTAAATGAGACTAGATATGAAGGAGGTCATGCCTTACAATAGATGAGCTCATCAACAACAAAAATAAAGGCATACATGTATACTTTCTACAGTGTTGAAATAGAAATATCAGCATTCAAATTTAAATTAGTCAGAAGACAACAGCACTGAGTTTAATTTGGTGACATTATTCATTTACACCATCTGAAAGAAAAGGTATTTGGAGAGACTGTGGGGGAGAAGGTGTTAACAAATGAGAAGTTTTAAGAAAAGTTTAATGATTGACGAGTTTAATGAAAACTTTTGTCTTCTGTTCCTTTTGAAGAAGTAGAATTTCCCGTGGAAATACCACTGACATTTCTCCATCAGAGTAAGAGAACTAGGAGGATAAATATTTAATCAATAGATTGTTGAAGATAAATAAAACCCACAGACCTTGTGCTAGAATCAAAGAGGTGACTTCCTTTTCTTTCCAGCTGCTGGCCCAAATAATTTAAAACTGTAATAAAAAATACGTTCATGCTGATTACGCGTAAGAGACAGCCACCAAAAATAAGCATAAACAGTAGTTAGGTCTTATGTCATTGTTTGCTTATCTCTTGTCTCTTGGCCCTTAGACCAGAAAAAGCCTTCATGCCAACTATGAGTAAACAAAAGCCACAGTCAAAAATACCTAGTGTGAGAATTAATTATCAAATTAGAGATCACATTTTTCATTTGTAAGCAAAAGACTTGGGAGTCAAAAAGAGCTGGTACAGGAATTTAAGTGATAAAGATGCATATAGTAGGAGTGACAACTTCCACTGCACAGCCTTGTCAGCCTTGGTGCATTTAGAATACTGCATAATTCAGAGCTCTGCAGTAACATTGTTCCCCAGTAGGTCTCTAGCCTGTCTAGCATCTAGCCAGTATCAAGAGGTTAGGAGATATTGTGATGCATGAGATGAGTCATTTGCAGCTCAGACCTTGGAAGCAAGACTTGTCATTAACTCATACATTGTCGGCAGTCTAAACTGTTCATGTATCACAACCCACAGCTCTAGGAGATGAGAACTCTCACCTTGCCTAGCAGAAACTTCACTTCTCCCTGCGTATTCACTGTGGCGTTCCTCACAAGACAGAAAGAATTGTGCTTGCTTGGCAGAGCAAAGCCTTCAGGCCAGCACAAATTTTCAATGTCTCAGAGAAAGCTTTGCAGTCATCTTGCCAAGAACAAGAGAGATCTGTTTTAGAGACAGAGGACTTTCCCTCCTGTGAACAGATCCTGTTTTTCCCTGATTTTGGCCAACGAGGTTCATGAAGGGAATGTGTTGCAAAGAGCTGCAGCCTGTGGGCAAGCAGACAAGCAAAAAGACTCTTTTTATTCCCACCCCAACTGCTGTTAACACTAGTAGAAGTTAGGCAGACACCTGCCTTAATTGATCTTTTAGACTATTATGTTTCATGCAAACAATAAACCATTGTTACAGAAGTTGGAAATAATTTTCACTGCTAACATTGTGAATAGATGATGTATTGCTCCTGTGCAATTCCTAAAAACATTTGCTTTGCATGTCTCTTTCCATTTGTATTTTTTTGCCTTTCATCTCTTTACCACAATTTTTTGTGGACCTTGTTTTTTTGCCTTCTTATGAGAATTAAAACTTCATAAAGCAGACCAGAGGAGGCCAGGTTAAGTGAAGATCAGAAGTACTGTAAAGAGATACTTTCAATCCAAGCAAGTAAACATTTTCCAGCTTTGAAATTTTATGAACATATATCCACTAACACTACATTGTCAAACATGAAATGGAGTTTTAAAAAAATGAATAAAAGTGAATAAATTAAGTTAATAAGTTATTTTAGTTAATAATTCATTTTATTTTGCTCAAAAAATTTTTAACACATTATTTCACAAATATTAACAAAGAATTATTATTGGAAGTTACTGATTATTCTGGTAACCCCACAGTCCCTTAATTAAAAATTGTAATACATTTCAAAATGTGCATGTGTACAATGAAAACACAATTCAAGTATGTTACGAGATAACTGGATTTTATTACTTAAACTAAAGGAAATAGATACATGTTCAAAAAAAGTGCTCAGAAAGCACGATATTTCTTGATATTACAGTTGTTCACTGTTATCCAGCAGTTAAAACAATAATTATTATAAGTTCTTCATGTTCTTAGGGTTGGCATTGATGTTTGTTTACATGAAGAATGCAACCATGCAAAAGTTCAGTAGCACTTTAGAGGAAGAGAGGCTGCCAAAGTCTCTGGTGAGGCTTGCCAACAAAGCAGTCACAGTAGGGTGTCTCTACTAGCTCTCTATCAGAATGCATATAGGTCCTGCCCTTAAGGATAAACACCTGCTACTGAATAGAGCTATTCATTGAGGCTGAGGTAGTGACTAAAACACAGTCTCAAGGCTTTCAAAATTGCAAAGTTGCCAATGCTCTCATTTTCTCAGGAGTCTCCTCATGCTCAGTTAACTTGGGCTTAGTGCCTTGTTAACACTACTACCCAGCCTTGGAACTGGAGTCAGCTTATAGCTGGTCAGATGAAATTTGGAATAGGTTGCCATATGAATCTTTAAATCTTTCTATGGAGCCATGTCCTCAGTCTTTCAATGTCTCTTATTTAAAAAAAAAATGTCTCCACAAAAAATTCAGCTCTGTGCATGCTATCATCCTTCTTTTTCATTTTACATGAGACAAGGTTAATTGAGCCCAAGAATGAAAATGATCCAGTGAACTCAGATATATGTCACTCAGCTGAAAGTACGTAGCTAGTTCCCACGAATACATTTTTGCTCTCATGTGAAAGAATTCAGATGAAAAGAGTGAGATGCTGATTTTAAGAGCCTACACACCTTGGGGGAATAGGGACCAAAAGGAATGAGTTTGAAAAGTGGTGATAAATTGTACTCTCTGTCTTTTGAACTGTAGGCTGGCAGTTAAACCATTCATCCAGTAAGCGAATTTTCAAATCTTGAAGCAGTTGATGTCTCCTGTTCCCCCATATAGCAATGGCTTTAATCATCAAGCTCTGTGACCTCCTGAGACATCAGCAGCAAGTTGGTGAGGACAGTTGCTGATAAATGTTTGCCTTTGCTCTTGCAATTAAGCCATTGCATCCAGAAAAGTCAAGTGACCATAGAAAGGGTTCTTTCTTTAAGTGCAACAGAAATTATATTCTTGCTTTATCTCAGAACAGACGTGTACTTCCTATGCCATTTTTTTACAAGGACAATAGTCTTTGGAGTAAAGATCTGAAAAAAAATCAGATTTACCTCTTTCCTACTAAATGCCATAACAACTAGGAGAGAATCACTCATAAACTTGCTGTGTCTTCTAATACCATGATTCCTGCATCACAGAGGTTCCACCTTGGCGGATGGATGGAACACACCATTTCCTGTGGCTGCTGTTAAGGTTATGGCTAATGCTGGCTCAGGGCTGGTAATGGGCCTTCAGCTTTTGTGGAGAAGACTTCTGAGCATTAAGCAGATGTCAAGAAAGACAAAACAATATTTTCAGACTTTTATAGAGAAGTAGGTAGCTCACTGACTCTGTATCCTCTGCTTAAACCTGGAATTTATCTGGACAGTGGGCATATATCCATAGAGAAGATTGTCCTGGGAACTATGCTAAGGCACATGGAACATAAAGAGATGATTTGTGACAGTCAAGGTGGCTTCACTAAGGATAAATCATGCCTGACAAATTTGGTTGCCTTTTTCGACAGAGTTACAACATTGGTGGATAAGGGAAGAGCAACTGATGTCGTCTACTTGGACTTGTGCAAAGCATTTGTCACTGCCCTGAATGACATTCTTCTCTCTAAATTGGAGAAACATGGATTTGGTGGATGGACTACTGTTGAATAAGGAATTGGATGGATGGTCACACTCAAGAGAGTTGTGGTCAACAGCTTGATGTCCAAGTGGACACTTGTGCCAAGTGGCATTCCTCAGAAGTCAGTATTGGGATCAGCACTGTTCAACATCTTTGTCAGTAACATGGACAGTAGGATTGAGTGCATCCTCAGAAATTTTGCTGATGACATCAAGCTGTGTGGAGCAGTTGACATGCTGGAGGGAAGGGATGCCATCCAGAGGGATCTCGACAGGTTTGGAAAGTAGGCCTACCTAAGCAAACCCCATGAAGTTCAACAATGCCAAGTGCAATGTCCTGCACCTGGGTCAGGGCAATCCCAAGGACAAATACAGACTGGGCAGAAAACGGTCTGAAAGCAGCCCTGAAGAGAAGGGCTTAGGGATGCTGGCTGATGAGAAGCTCAAAATGAGCTGACAATGTGCACTTGCAGCCCAAAAAGCCAACCATGTCCTGGGCTGCAAAGAAAGAAGTGTGACCAACAGGTGGAGGGAGGTGATTCTGCTTCTGTACTCCACTCTCATGAGACTCCACGTGGAGTACTGCATTCAGCTCTGGGGCCCCCACCACAGGAAGGACATGACCCTGGTGGGTCAAGTCTAGAGGATGGTTACGACAGTTATCAGAGGGCTGGAGCACCTCCCCTATAAGGCCAGGGTGAGAGAGCTGGGGTTGTTCAGCCTGGAGAAGAGAAAGCTCTGGGGAGATTTTATAGCAGCCTTCCAGTACCTGAAGGGGTTCTACAGGAAAGCTGGAGAGGAACTGTTAACAAGGGATTGTAGTGATAGCAAGACAGGTAACAGTTTTAAACTTAAAGAGGGTGGCTGTAGATTAGATATTAAGAATAAATTATTTCCTGTGTGGGTGGTGAGGCATTGGCACAGTTTTCCCAGAGAAATTATTAATGTGCCCTCCCTGGAAGTGTTCAAGGCCAAGTTGGACAGGGCTTTGAGCAACCTGGTCTAGTGGAAGGTGTCTCTGCCCATGGCAGGGGATTGGAACTAGATGATCTTTAAGGTCTCTTCTAGACCAAACCATTCTATGATCTTCAGTAGCCAGGTCTCAACAAGTATGTCCACTTTCAGCAGTAGCAAACTCTAAGCCACACGGGAAGACATTTTATAGATATAGATATTGTAAGGATTAGGCAGTGCTGAAAAGAGATGACCTAGATAATGGTCTGGGCTGCAGTCAAGTTTAGGCTTCTAAATTCCAGTTTAGACTGTTCTTAAGTGATCCCTAAATTCTTTGTTTCATTTTAGGTCTAAATCTTGTATTGCATCTGGCACTTAAGGTCTTTCATGGATCTGTTTTGTGATGTTAGGCCCTCAAAACAACTTTCTTTCCATTGAGTTTTGAACAGATTATTTTTTTTCCAAATAAAGTTTTTCTGCATGGAAAACATTTGTGATGATTTATATATTTTTGTAGTAAACCCCTAATTCATTAGAAGCAATATCTTCATTCAGAGGATTACTATGTAAATGTATGTGCATAAATGTAGGAAAGTTAAGTTTTAAAACAGATAGACACTTTGGGTTTTAGAAGCATTTTTATTTGTAATGTTGTTTCCAGCTGTGATAAATAAAGGTCTGAATTGCAGTGGAAAAAATGTAGAAATTGAGACCCTGATCCTGCACTGAATTCCAAGTGGGCAGGAGGTTTGCTGACACATAGTTCAGTGCAGGATCAGGGCCCTAATACCTGAACTTACAAGGGCTGACTCTTTTATTCTGCAATGTTTAAATGGACTGCTTATAAAACCTATAAATGCTTCATCTAGACAACAGGGCACCATTTCAGGAGTTGACTGCCCATTATTATACTGACCATAAAACAGGAAAATACCCCAAGGGAGAAGGAGCAGGGCCTTATGACTTTCCCATTGAACTCAATGTGAAACTTATAATTTCCTGCCCCCACTTTGCAGGATGCGTCAGTTTTCAGTGGCTGTTGCATTATGCTCCTAAGCCTCTTTCAAGGAAATCTGAAATGAGGGGGCTTATTACAGTGGAAAATCAGAGAAAGTCATGGAAGAAATCTGAGTTCCACTACAATAAAGATTTTTTTCATATATACAAAAGAATATATATTTTTTCTTTTATCTTACTTCTCTCTCCCCCAGAATTAATCAGCTAGAAGTAATACTCCTTTGATCTACAATTTCTGTGCTAGATTGTGAAAATGTGCTTGTCATACTTAGAAGTGAGCATATCTGATCTTTGAAAATTCTTGGGGTTTAGGCCCAGTGCATAACTGAGCACC
>NW_010165828.1:81203-81437 GCF_000695765.1 Mesitornis unicolor | reverse complement strand
AAAAATACCGGCAAAAATCCACAAAAGCAGCGCAAATAGCTGAAATTCTTCCCCCCACCTCCCGCAGATACGCCAATGTTTATCATCCCCAAGAGCATCCATTTCCGCTCCTCTTCTATATATACACGCATGACGTTTCCATATGTTCTGCAGCTCAGCTCCCTGGTAACACACCACCCTTCGGGGAGGGAGGCGACGCTGCGATCAGGGGGTCCAGTGCGCGGCCCCGCATCA
>NW_010165828.1:77600-81173 GCF_000695765.1 Mesitornis unicolor | reverse complement strand
CAGGACGCGGGAGCGGGGTGGGGATGGAGATGCGGGGTTTTGTGTCTCCTCCTTGTGCACCTGACCCGTGCCAGCCCGCATCCTCCTGATAAGGACGGGCGCTGCGGCGAGGACCCGACCCCGATGCCACATAAGCAGTCATTTTCCACTCCCCCCAGCCCGTGGTGCTGCTCCCCTGCGCCGCAAACCTGCGCCTGCCTGCGATCGGCAGCTCCTTTTTACAGTGGCCATTACCAAGGTGTGAAATCTGCGGGGAGGAGGGGGGAAGGTTGGGGAGGGGGTATGCATCTGTGAATATGATTACAGGCTTAAAACGTGTGAAGTCTTTTCAGATTTAATGAACCAGAATGTGGCTTTCATTTTGGCTGTGCATATTTTCAACCCTAATATATGTTTATTTAGTCTAATTAATTGCCTTTTTTTTTTTCCCTTTAAGAGATACCTGCACAGCTCTCCCGAGTATTCTGCAGTATCCACACGTTGTGTCTAACAAAGGCTGCTCCTCTGCAACACCTGGGCTGGGACCTCATCTTTCCTGGCTATTGCACTGCATGGTGGTAGGAGGAGGGGACGGGGCTGATTTGAGAAGAAAACACCGTCTTCAACAGATTAGAAAGTCATTTTTCTCCTCCTAGGTCAAGACTGAGGCGTTACATTTACCTGCTCTGGTTTTAGCAGATACAGTCGTTTGAGATGGAAAAGTCAGATGAGGGGTGTGGAGTTATGCAGCAACACGAGATTACTGAGACGCAGTGACTGTGTGAACGCTGTGTGTGTGACCCCGCTGGTGAAAGGCAGGCTACTGTATGGTATTTACATTTGTCCTCTGTGATTTGAGTCCTCCAGCTAAATATAGGAAAATAATATGGCAAAACAAAACAGGAGGAAGTCCTTGAATACCAGCAACTGATATCCCAGCACACAACAACTGACCAAGTCGCCAGTCCTTGGGGAGCAGGTAGTGCAGATGGGCAACTTGGAAACCAGAAAGCTGGGGGTGTCATAAGGGTAATCCTTCCCAGCAGATTAGCTTGTGAGCAAAGAATAAGGGCAATGCCAGCCAGAGTCCAGGCAAGGGATGGGAACATTTAACCGCACCACCTTCCTGAGCAGAATATGATTGAATAGGTGATAAGGTACACATACAGCACATACACAGTAGACATACAGCATATGACCTTTCATCGAGACCTGTATTTTCTTTTAAATGCCTTTATCCTGGTAGGTGATTATCAGCTCAAAATTACTCCTTATAATATTTTCTGCCAAGCTCTGTACATGATATAAAACCTCAAGTGCTGAGGACGAATCAATCCTGCTCAAGTGATCATCATTGATCACAGACAGCAGAAACCCCTGACTGCACGGGTGGCTGGGAGGATCCATAATTCCCCCCCATCCAGGGGAAAGCACTGAGCAAGGCAGGATTTGCAAGGGCACATCCTTTGTCTGCTCCCTGCGGATGAGGGGGTCAAATCTGGACCTCACATTGGGCAGTTACCGATTGCCTTTTCCTGCCCTCGAAACTCTTCACCCAAACGTCAAACAGGATTTTATTATTTCTTTTTCCTTACTACGAAAAGTTTGTCAGGACAGGAAAACCGTTTCCTGTCCAGACCAGACACCGACTTCCTGCATGCTCTCCAGCAGATCATGTAATCCTACACGATCCATTTGTAAAATGAAGATGATCGACTGCCTTTGTCTCCTCTACTTAAACGTACGAGCTGTAGTCCTTAATACACGCACGTGACCAGGCATAACTCTGCCCTGATCTCATATAGCACTGCGGTAATACTCATAAATAATGACAGAGTTACGAAAGTAGGATTTACAGTAATGCGTCAGAGCGGAGAATGACAAAATTGCCTGGGTTTACTCTTGATTTACATGAGAATAAACAAGGCCAGACTTTTGCCCTAATTCTGCAGCAGGGCTCCGGTTCGTGCGTCTGCGTTCCCTCTTCTCGCCGCCCCCCAGCCTCTTACATGGAAATCCATTTATTTGAACATGGTGAATTTGCAAACGCAAGTTTCCTCGAGCCACGCAGCTCCGCGGCTCTGCTCGGGGGTGGCCGGGCTGTGGGCGATGGATGGGGGTGTGATGAAAGGACACTGCTGCACGCACAGCGGACATGACCCGGCGCACATCGACAGGGACGGGATGGTCTCAGTACACCTCATCTCTGGGGAAACCAGTACAAACCCATCTGAAATGGCATCTGCTCTGGGAGGGCAGGGGAGCTGCAATGGTTAACTGGCTGCTGTAAGGGTGAGCTCTGGTTACACAGAGAATATTATTATTTTTTTTTCATTTTTGGACAGGAGCCATGAATACAAATGCTCTGCAACTGGAATTGGTGCAGGTTAGACCCTGTGCTTTTGGGCTGGTACAAGAGAAATGGCCAGTTTTACAAGCGGTCCAAGGACCACTGTGGTTTTTGCCTGGGCTGCAGACCAAGCCATCCTCCTGGCTGTGTGGGAGAGGGACAGGCCGTGGCACTTACCCCTTCCACCCTACAGCCCCAAGGCCTCCTCAGCAACCAGAGGCCTATAACGTGAGCTGGTGTCAGCCAGCATGGTACCCGCTGCCATTACAGTGGGCAAAACCAGAGCATGCAGCTCCCAAGCAGTGCTGCTCCCCACTTCGCAGGGCCAGCAGTTGCCTCTCTGATCCTGCACCCCACAGGGATTTATAAGAACAACCTGCAACTATTGCTTCCTGACAGTAATGCAGCCCCCCCGCCACAAACACAGCACTCATAATATTGTTAATGGGACTGCTGACCTCCCCAGGGCACACATGGCTCTGCAAAAACATCTCAGTGGTGGCCACATGCCACTGGAGAGCCATGGGAGCCTATAGGTGGCTGGTCCAGGCTCCTGATGGAGAGGGGGCAGGCTGGGATGACTCTCTAGGAAAAGCAACAAGGGTGAGATAGAAAGAAGAGGCACCAGCCCCAAGGATGTCGAAGAGGGAGCTCCATCCCTCTCCAAGTTGGACTGTGTGCACCGGCTGCTGGCAAGCGAGGGACTGGATTCGGTGACCCAGGAGGTGCCTCGCTGCTGCGGGAAGGGGGATGGCTGTGGAAAAGCCGGGTGGTTATGTAAGAAAACTGCCGCCGCTACGGCAGCATCGCGGCGATCGCAAACAGTTAAGGATGACAGGCAGGCAAATCTGCTTACTTGGCTATTCCTCTGTCAGACAGGCACTACTAACGGCTTAAATAGGAACGCTTTTTATAGCCGGGGTCTGAAATAACAGAATCATACTCAATTACACTTCATAAAGGGATACTTTCTGCTCAAAGACCTTTGCAAGCTCCTGCGGGCTTTCTGCCGCTGCCGCTGCAGTGTTTATTCCAGGAGAGCTGCCTTTCCCACCAGCTGCCTGCCCCTCGCTCCCTCCTCCTCCATGGAGCCACTGCACCATACTGGTACTTCCTTCTTTTCCTCTTCGCGTGATGGACTTAAATGACAATCATTAAAAAAAAAAATAAAAATAGAGGAAATAAATTCTACCCATTCTATTTCTGCAGGCTCAATGCCGTAAAAATGCTACATAATCTTGCAA